>NC_046161.1:62178668-62419227 GCF_011064425.1 Rattus rattus
GAGGCCTACATCAGTTTCCCCAGCAGTCTCGAGACTTTCTAGGAGGAACTTTGATCTCGGCCAGTCTCTTAGGCAGAGGCATTAGGATTTTTTTTTTGTCATAGTCAACAAAGACAAAGACTCGTGACAGTGAATTATAGTCAAAAGGATGTGGAGATTTCCCCAGACTGGACATTGTGTCCCCACATACGTCTGTGCACCTAATTCATGTAATGCCCACAGAGGCCAGAAGAGGGCGTGGGTTTCCTCTTCTGGAGTTACAGATGGTTGTGAGCTGCCTGGTGGCCACTGGGAATGGAAACTGATCCCCTGCAAGAGCGGCCCAGACTCTTCATCACGGAGCCATGTCTCTAACGATTTTCTTCGCAAGCTTTATTTCTGAGAAGTTCTGTTACTGCATTCACCCCAGAACATTGCTCTCGTCCCCAAACTACACAACAAGTGCTGTTGAAGGACCGCTTTCGGAGACGATTTGTTTTGTTTTTCAAGACAAAGTTTCTCTGTGTAACCCTGACAAAATGCATTCATTTAGTAACTTAAGCAGATGAAAGGGGCAAATTGCAACGCTAACAATGAGATTTATTTTGACAGGTTGTTTTGTTCCTTTGTTTTTAAATTCTGCCGTGGTTCACATACTAATTTTTTTTTAATCATGAAGGTTACGGTTTGGTTATGAATACAGTCATGTTCTCATGTGTGGCAAAGTCAGCTTGGTTTTACGAAACGTAAGTGGGCGTTGCAGGAACATCTGTTGTTTTTTTGCCTTGCTACTGTCCCTGACCTGACTTCTAGGACAGTGCTCTCCTCTGCCTGAGGTTTAATTGGACTTCCAGCAAAATTTTTCCTTTTTCTTCACCACTCTGGGCTTGGCCTGGGAAGGTCACACGGTTAAGCTAGGCCAGTCAGAGGGTCTGTTGGTGACTTATGCTTTCCTCCGAGGGCGTTAGTTTGATTTAAAAAAAAAAAAAAGCTATAAACGAGGGACTAGAGAGATGACTTAAGTTCAGAATACTGGCACCCACATTTTAAAAAGCTGGGTGTAGGGATGTGCATCACAGCACTGGGGTGGTAGTGACAGATAGGCCCCTGAAGCTGGCAGGCCATCCATTCTAACATCAATAAAAGCTACAGGTCCATGAGACACCCAGTAGCAAAATAATAATAAAAGTAATAATAATAATAATAATAGCCACTATGGAAGACAACTGATGCTGGCCTCTAGTCTCATGCACAAGTACATACATATGCATATATGCCTATACACACACACATAAGAATATAGAAAACAGACAAACACAAGCCTGTAAATGTTGTCAGCTTGGCCCCACTCCTGATTTCCTCCACTCCACAGGAGAAGCTTAATGATAGCAGATCCAGGGGCTGATCCAGGACCTTGTCCATACTGGGCAAAAGTCTACCACTGAGAGATATCCCCGTCCTGTGCTTTAACCTTTTACTTTGAGATAGGGTCTTGCTAGTCTGCCCAAGCTGACCTGGAACTTGCAATTCTCTTGCTTCAGCCTCTCTTGTAGGCACAGCCAAACATCTTTTAAAGATCCACATACCACCCTGAGGGACAATTTCCTTCTCGGTACACCCTGATGCCACCTAGCCACCCCTGTGCCTGTTTGTAACCAATATCTGTGCTAGCAAGGGACGCTCACAGAGCTTGCACGTGTGTTAAGCTATTCTGAGACTTAAGTTAGCTCTAAGGTCATACTTTATTCTCATGACCACTCTAGATGTTTTCTGTAGGCCCAATTTAAATCCCCAGCATGCAGTGTAGGAAACTGAGAAACAGCAGGACCAAGAAATGTGTCCAAAGTCACCATCAGTGAGAGGCAGAGAATTGCCCAGAACTTTATTCTAGTCAGGTTTTTCTTAAAAAAAAATATATATATATATGGTGTTATATATATATATATATATAGTGTTTTAAATTTCATGTATGTGTGTGTCTGTGGAAGTAACTGGTATGTGCATGTGTGTGCATGTGTGTGTAGGTGCTCACAGATGCCAGAAGAGGGCATCAGATTCCCCAGGAGCTGGAGTTATAGATTCTTATGAACCCCTTGATACAGATGCTGGAAACAGAGCTAAAGACTCTCTCAACGATCAGTATGAGCTCCTAGCTGTGGCATCATCTCTCTGGCCTCATTTCCCAGTGACTTTGAGCTTCTAGTAGGAGACAGAATTAGCCCCATTTATTATGTAGCAGCTTCTTCCCAGACTCAAACATTCCATTCTACAGGGAAGCTCTTTAAACAGTAAGGCAAATGGTTCAAACTAGCTTCAGGAAGTCCCTCAAACTGACCAGATTCAGCCCACCTCCCACCTCAGAGTAAGCAATAAAAGCTCAGAGTCCCTCTCAGAAGAGCGGAGTTAAGCTGTGAAGAAGACTCAGACAAGCCAAGTAGAAAAGAAGGCTTTGAGCTTACACAAGCTACCTGGAAGAAGCAGAGACCAGCCGTGCTGCCTGGAAGGGCTTTAGACCAGAGTCACATGGAAAGGTCACTCTCCAACCTGTTGAACTGCCTACAGGATATGCAATGTGCTTCCGGTTTTCCATCTTTTACGCGATATTAACCATGCTGGGGTCTTGGTGGTGTAGCTGTCTTTGAGTCATTTCTGCTCCTATAAGTAACCCCAACAAAATTCATGAATCACCAAGTTGTATGGTGGTTTGAATAGGTTTTTGTATGCCTGTATGCCACCATGCTTTCTGTCATGAGGCTAATGGGCTAAACTTCTGAACCTGTAAGCCAGCCCCAGTGAAAGGTTTGCCTTTATAAGAGTTGCAGTGGTCATGGTGTCTCTTCACAGCAATAAAATCCTAACTAAGATCCGTGGTATCCATACTTTGGTCTGCTGTAGGTTCCCTATCTGGAGGCTCCTGACACATACACGCAGCATGTATGTCCCCAGGAAAAGTTTTGCACACGACACTCAGGGATCCATGCATCCTTTGTGCAGTCCTTGTAGCAGAGACTTCTACAGGGGTATCTGCTGCCATTACCCTGATGTCTGCCTGCTGCTTTGGTGACTTCCTTTTTGAACGCAGAAGGCAAAGAGCCCTGCCTGGACACGTTGCTTCTTAGCGCCCTCAATGCAAAACCACAAGTGTCAGTAGAAGCCCTCAGTTCACAGCTTCTGGTCTCTAGGGAGCAGTTACTTTCACTTCTGGGGGAAGTTCCCTCCTGGTCAGGCATTTGGAAACTTGACACTCAGCAGGCCTTTCCCAGCAAAGGCTTTGGCAGAAGGCTGCTGCGGGAGGAGCAGCAGGACGTAGGAGGCCAAGGGAAATGTGAGCTCTGAGAAAACACTCGCCTCTTTCAAAATATCACTGGCAGAGAGGCAACGTCACATCCAGATGACATTTCCATTTTATGGAGGAGATGCAAACAAACGTCTGCGTGAGGGCTCTAGGCCGTATTGAATCATGTTAATAACCTTTGGGATTTTACTTGGTGAAGTCACAAACCTCACCACACTGGCCAGTCCCTTGGTGACTTCATGGCTAAATCCTCTCTGCAAGAGGTGATGGCAGGAGCACGCATGGCTGGCTCCAAATTCTGTGTGCTCATATGTGCCTGTTCATGTGTGCGCGTGTGCAGGTGTGTGTGCAAATGTGTATGAATGTGCCTGTATCTGCTTCTTCCTCAGGTGCTGTCCACTTTGCTATTGTTTTGAGATAGGGTCTCCCTGGTCTGGAACTCCACCATTAAACTGGGCTGGCTGGCCAGCAAGCCCCAGAGATCTACCTTCCTCCACCTCCCGGTGTGAGGATGGTTAAAAAAAACATGAGTTTGGGGGTTTCAATCCAGGTTTATATACTTTTACAGCAAGCATTTTACCAACGGAGCTCTTTCCAGTTCCCAACTTTTTAAAAATTTGACTTCTGCTTATTCAGTGTGTTCACATGTTTGTCTGGATGTATATCTGTGCACCTCCTGCATAACTGGTGTGAGTGGAGGCCAGGAGGGGGCATCAGATTGTTTGGAATTGGAGTTACAGACAACTGCGAGCTGCCATGCGAGTACTGGGACTCCAACCTCTGTCCTCTGGAGGAGCAGGCAACTTACCTGCTGAGCCAACTCTTCAGTCCACTCCCCCAATTTTTTTTAAAAGCAAAAGAGAGCAGGGATTTGGGGGCAGAAACAGACACAGATCCTTTGCCTATGACCTTATAGTAATCGAACACCTAGAGCCACCTCTGGAAATGGAGAGGAATCCCACCTACTCTCTTGAATTGATAGGAGAGGGTGAGATGATACACAGAGACCACTTGGCAAAAAGCATAGTCTCAAAAGTAACTTCTCTCAGACTAAGGAGCCAAAGACAGTGGACAGGCAACTTGAGTCGAACACTTTAAAGAGACAATGTTTCAACTTTACTGTGATCACATGATCGGCCATCTAGAAACAGTAACAGGGGCTGTACTCTGAATCCTGAGCCCCACTACAGCCAGTTAAGGGCTCAGAGTCACCTTCATTAATGGAAAATGTCCCTCAACGCACACATGCATTGGGATAGATGCGCATAGCCTCAGTATTGGTGCCTGTGTTTTAACTGGTGCCTTCTGAATAGAGGAGAAAACAAGAAGTAAAAGATGTAGTACAAATAAACAAAACAAAGGCTCCAAACAAGGACGGGAGGTGGGACAGTGATTTCCCGTGTGGTGCCTGGGGTAGACGTTACTAACTGATCACAGTTCTTCTGTAGTTGACGTCGATCCTGGGTGTGGCTCCTCCACCCTCCAGCACGGCTGAGCGGCCGTCGCTAATTGACCATTTCAGCGATGGAAGATCAATTCTGCTTGTCATACTGGATTAAGCTGTGATGATTCCAGAAATAGAGACTATGGAGATGGGTAAGTCAGGTAGGTGGACACTCCGTACCTGTCTGTGCCAGAAACACCCATCTCTCTTGCAACAGTATCAAGGTGAATGCAAAATCAATCCAACCTATTTTCTTGGTCCTGAATCAGATAGTGCATACTGCACAGGGGCCATGTGTAGAGGGATCTGTGTGCATGTGTGTGTGTGTGTGTGTGTGTGTGCGTGTGTGTGTGGGAACACATGCATTTGGGTGCAGTGGCCAGAGATGGATGTTCTGTATCTTGTGCAATCATTTTCCATTTTATTTTTGGAGACAGTGTTTTCTCCGCTTCCTCTCCCCCCAACCCCCTGTGCTTTTGGGAACTCCTCTTTCCCAGACTCTCTTTTTTCCTCTGGTATAGATATTATACCAGAGAAACTGTATAACTGTTAACTGTAGTGGCATTGTTTATTATTATTATTGTTGTTGTTGTTATTACTGTTATTATTATTAATATTATTATTATGAAGGTTTGGTATATTCCCATGTTTCATTTAAATATCTAAAAGGGGTTTCTACCCCACTTCCCACCATTTAGGTTCCAAATAAAAGACATGGAGACCTTTAGATTTATAACAAGCTTTAAAGCACCATAGCTGGACAGACACCAACCCTCTAAGCTGTCTCGTCTGCTTCCCCTGCCAAAACCCCCATAAATACTTGCACCTGTTCCATTTGTGTTTCTCCGGCTTCATCGGGCCAGTCAGCATGGTCACATACTCACAATCCCCACTAGCCCATGGTGACTTCCTTCTTCTCTTTCCTGCCTCGCTCTCCCCGCCCCCCACCTCTCTGCCTTGTGGTCCCTGCCTATGACCCCAAGCCTGGGAAATGAAGCTCCACCCACTTCTCTTCTGCCCAGCCACAGGCTGTCCAGACTTTTAGTTGACCAATCGGAGGTTATAGGGGAGCCACTTCATACAACATCATTTGGTGTGTGAGACTGTGCTACTTGAGGGGCAACCAGATCTTGAGGTTCGGAAGTTAGCATTTGTATACATAGCAGCACCAGACCAGCCCCCAGCTGCTAGCACATCGTCCACTTTGTTGACTCACTATGTTTGCTTACCCTTCCTCCCCTTGCCAGATGATAAACCCCATGAGAGTTGAGACATGTGTCTGTTTGGCTCACTTCCTTAGGGTCACTGAGAACACAGCCTGGCACAAAACAGAAACAAGACCAGGTAGGGCTCCGAGATCAAGCTCAGCCCATAGAGGGATTGCTGTCACTCATGAGGACCCAGATTTGAACTCCAGGACCAATGTAAAAAAAAAAATGGCACCAGGACTCATACCTGGGACCCCAGTGCTGAGAGTCAGAGACAATCATCCCTGTTGGTCTGCTCCTGATCAAAAGGAGAGACTCTGTCTTAAAAGAAAGCAAAGGCTTTTTACACATATATACTATGTATACATGTATGCAAATGCTTGAGAAATGGCACAGCAGTTAAAAATATTGGCTGCTCTTCCAGAGGACCTGGGTTTGGCTCCAGGCCACCATATGGTGGTTTACAACCAATTGTAACTCCATTGCTAGGGGATCCAATGCCCTCTTCTGTCTCCAGAGGCACCAAGCACACATATGGTACACATGCATGCATGTAGACAAACACTGTATGCACATGAAAATTAAAAAAAAAACTCGAAAGAAGCAAAATAAAGTAGATGGATAACTCTTGAGGAGTGGCAGTTAAGACTGACCTCTGGCTAATACACACATGGACGTTTACCTCATATGTAATTGCACCTGCAAGTATGCATGCAAAAAGGAAATGAACAAAATACATTTTTCAAAAACAAATCCTGGAATTGAGAAATGAGTGAACGGAGGGGCATCCAGGCCCACTGTCCCTTTCTTCACCAGGGACAGTTACCTTTGACACTGAGCTCTGTATAAGACTCCATTTGCAGAGAGGACTCCATACTGAGAAAGTGCTTTGGGAAACTACGGCTGTGGGCAGATCCTTCATTTCCACAGAGAGGGAGCCCACACCTAGAGGAGACCCTAGGCAGAGTAGAACCTCAGGACAGCTCATCTCTCCTGACTCAAGCTGCCAGACTCCTTCAGAATGCTCATACTTACCATTATTCCCCAGAAGGCCTTGCCTCCGTCTTCACACCTGCCTTAGAGAGTCTCAGTTTTACAGTTACTCATTTCCATGCAGAGAAGTGCTGACAGGAACTGGACTCTCCAAAGACAGCCCTCCCCATCTCTTCTAGGCTCAGATTACCGTCTATGACAGGCTTTGAAGGGTGTGATAAGCTTACTTTTCTATTTCTAGCTCAGGTATGATTAGGCACATTGATGCTGTTGGTACTAGTAATTAACTTTCATACAGTCTTTTTTTTTTTTTTTTAATCTGCTGCTTGGTTCCTAGAAATTTTGCAAGCATTCCTCACATATGCAAAGGTGAAGGGGGTGATAAACACTGCCATCTGGTCCCTGTTTTCCTCCCCGGCAGGTGCTTTACCCCTCTTCTCTTCCCTTTATTGTGTCTTAGGTGAAGAAACATCTGGACAGCCATAGATCCGCTGACAGATCTGTGTCCTGTTCCACCACACCCACTTTAAATAAAAAGACAAGTGTCCACACGGTGCAGCTGTTACCGATCTCATGAAGGTTTTGGAGTTTAGGGATGAGTAATTTTACACATAGGTGGAGCACAAACCCTCCTTCCAGGATGAGTAGTTAGAGCAGAGAGGATCACTGTCAGACGCTGTGGTCCCTGTCCAGGGTACTATATCCCCAGGCCTGGCAGGGTTGGCCTGACCTGCCTCAGATGATCTGTCTGCCAAGACAGGCCTCCCTTGGCTGTTAGCTTCTGTCCTTTGACTCTGCTGAATTATCTGTCTGTTGCTGATTGTATCTGGGTTTACCTTGTGATCTGTCTTTAAGTTCATTACTGTTTGTATCCAATTGCATCTTGCTCCCCAGGCTGCTTTCCAGTGCCTGGGAGAAGGCTGCTCATGAGTTAGGCACACCCTTCATTCAAGCACTGGTTTATAAACTGGGCTCATCTGGATGAATTCATCTCTGAGTTCCTTCATCCCCACTCACCTTCATAGCTCTTCCAAACCTGGGTGCGTTGTAATAGCATATCCTCTGCCTTTGTGGATGGATCTTGCTAAACAGGGATGAGAACAGGACCTAGCATTAGATTTCAAAACAGAGAAAACCAAAGCTGAGGTCACCATTACAGTAGGAAGGAAAGGTGCTGACAGGGCATATGGTCCCTGGGCAGAAGAGACGTGATGGTGTTAGAAAAGGCTGCTAGGAAACGTGGAGCTCAGAGACTGGAGAGAAGTTTGAGACACAGATAAACAGGCAGAAACAAGGCTCTTCTCTGAGCTAGCCATTGATTGGTTGATACTCGGAAGTATGTGTTTGAGGAAAGCCCGTCTTGATTTGCAGAGTTTTAGATGTGAGGGTCCGTACTGGTTGAATGGTTTACGTGCCACTGAAGGAAAGTGTTGATTCAGTGGAATGATTTAAGAGCAGGTGCTTCTTATCCAGACCACGGGAACATCATTTCTTGTGGAAATGTGTTTGACTCTGAGCTCTTTCTCTAAGTACTCACCCAGATGGAGGCACAAGAGAGACCATTAATGGATGTTTTAGATCTTCACCATGGGAGGTAACCCAGACGAAAAAGGGCACGCATGACAGGAACCTAGCATAACTGTCTTCTGAGAGGCTCCACCCAGCAGCCAATAAAAGAGATGCAGAGACTCACACCCGGACATTAGATGGAACGGAGTTTTACAGAAGAGTTGGGAGATGGATTGAGGGACCCAAAAAGGATAGGGACTCCACAGGAAAACCAACAGAGTCAACTAACTTGAACCTTAGGGAGCTCCCACCAACCAACCAAAGAGCAAGCACTGGCTGAACCTAGGCCCCCTTCACATGTGTAGCAGACGAGCAGCTTGGTCTTCATGCAGGTCATACATGAAGCAGGAGCTGTCCTTGAGCCTGTTGCCTGCCTGCCTGTAGGTCCTGTGTCCCTAAATGGACAGCCTTCTCTGGCTGCCCTCAGTGGGAGAGGATTCACTTAGTCCTTCTGTGACTTCATGTGCATGGGAGTTAGGAGACTTTCCCCTTCTCAAAAGAGGAGAAAGAGGAATAGGGGGGGGACTTGCATGAGGGGGTACTGGGAAGAGAAGAAGGGCTTATATATTGGGCTATGAAGGGAATAAATAAATAAATTTAAAAAGAAAAGGAAAAAATTGACCGTAAAAAATTTTCTATGAGTGAGACTTTGTTTTACGTGCCATGCTTGTCTGGTTTATTTCGCTTAACCTCTCCCATTTCTATTCATTTTGTTGCAAACGATAATTCCCTTCTTCTCATGACTAAATCATGTTCTGTGGGGCATGTACACTACACTTTAAAACTCTGTTTATCTGTCTGTGGTTCCACTTCCTGGTAGTCATGAATAGTGTTCGCATGAACGTGGGGGTGCGAGCACTCTTTGAAATACTGACCTCCCTTAGATGCCTGGTAGCAGGATTTCCGCATTACAGACTGGGCCTGTTGTTAATTTCTCAAGGTGCCTTCCTCCCACTTTCCTTCCTAACTTGTGTTCCCAGTGTCAGGGTTAAATCTTCTCCCTGTCTTCACCAGCAATGTTACCTGTCCTCATTTTAGTAGCAGTCATTCCTTTTGATTAACATGTTTTATTTATTTAATTTGTTTCTTTTTAATTTTATGTGTGTTGTCTGTATGTACGCCAGGTATGCCTGGTGCCTGCAGAGGCCAGAAGAGGGAGTGGATCTTCTGGAACCGGAGTTATGAAATGGTGGGCACTGGGAACCGAACCCGGCTCTTCTGGTGCTCTTAGTCCCTGAGCATCTCTCCAGTCCCAAATTCTTATTTGTATATAATGAAATTCATACACGATATCTGGAATCTTCCCATTACAGACCCGCACTCCTCCCTTCACGTTTGCTGTAGTCTAAGTCAATTGTACACATGGAGTTCTAAGTGCACAACGCTTGCCTTGTATGTTAATTAACGTACATCGCTCATGTTCATGATGAAGCTTTAATTTTGAAAGCACAAGTCTGCAGAAGTATATGCACGATAATCAGTTTATTCTCTCAGGAAAACAAGACTGACTTTGATGCAATGAACTCATTACTCCTAGCTTCTTTCCCAGGCACTTCATGTAGGCAGTTAACATAATACAGGAAATACAATGGTTGTGTTCTGTCCTTCCTTCCTTCCTTCCTTCCTTCCTTCCTTCCTTCCTTCCTTCCTTCCTTCCTTCCTTCTTTCCTTTCTTCTTCTCTCTCTGTCTCTCTGTCTCTCTGTCTCTCTGTCTCTCTGTCTCTCTCTCTGTCTCTCTCTCTCTCTGTCTCTCTCTCTCTTATTTTTTAATAGTTTCAATGGAAATAACGTTTTTGCTGTTGAAACTTGTCGTGATCTAGGTGTGGAAATAAGACTGGAGATGAAAGGGCTTCCTTCTCTCTGGGTCCCAGACCATTAGATCCTCTCAGAAGGAGATCCTCGTAGCCATCAGTAGATGGCAATGGTGGACGTCAGTCTGTCAATCACACCATCCTCATTCCTTTCTTCTGTGTCTTAACTGCAGCAACACAGTAAGTACAGTGCTTTCCACAAAGAGGCTCAGGTCCTTAGTGACATGTTTATTAAATTTAGGATTTCCCTCCTCCTTGGCGAGGCTGTCTTTCTATATTCACTATGTCAAAGAAAATACAGCCAACTGGGAAGAGTGTTTATGAATGCTTGCTATTGGGCCAACACAAGGCTTTGTTGATAGACTCTAAGAATTCTTTTAGAGAAAATAATAAAGAAGGAAGAGTGAAAAAGTTCAACAATAGAGAAATATTAAATTAATTATTATATATCATCTTCAAAGACTATGCTAATGAGGACCTAATGAGAACAGGATCGATTCTTAAATTACAATCCCAACAGTGTGCAGTCTTACCAGACCCATATAAACACACACTTGTATTCTCACTTAGGGCAAAGGCGGGGGCATGGTGGCAAAGAAGTACTTTCGGTCCTAATTGAAAGCAGAGTGATTATATTTGGTGATGATCAGTTTTTAAATATCCTGTAATGTACACATTTCTATTTCTTTATATTACTTTAAAATGTGTGTGACATAAACATATGTGATGTATGCAGTCTTATGCACGTGTGGCAGCCATGGATCGCCTTCTTCTATGGCTTCTTTACCTTATTAGACAAAGTCATCCGCTGACGCTGCAGCTCACAGACCGGCTAGACTATAGGGCTGGTCGGCCTCCAGATCCTCCGGTCTCTGCCTCTTCAGGGACGCAGTGACTTTTTAGATGGGCGCTGGGGATACAAATCTTCAGGTTTGCATGGCAAGCACTTTACCGGTGAAACCATTTGTAGTCTAAGAAAACAACAGTACAGCCATGTAGTTCTTGCTGTGTCACATGAAGGTCTGGTTTGGAAGTCAGGGAGGGCCTTTAACTAGCAGCTCAAGCCTGAGAAATCCACTGCTTTCCACCTCTCCGTTATCTACAACCGGAAGATGCTGAGCGAGTGGTTTTTAAGTTGACAGGTACGTTTAACTTCTGTCATCTGTTGTGGGCTTTTGCCTTGAATTAGCGTTTGAAAGTGTTTTAGAACAATAGAAAGTTACCAAATTGTCCAGCAATGAAACCCTCAGGCCCTCATTTAGAACTCAGAAGAATGGATTAAATAAGATAAAAAAAAAATAATAATAAAATGAATCTTGGCTCAAACCTGGTCATCGTGCTTTTGGTACAACAGCTTTGATTGGCTTGCTTTCCAGGACAGCTTATTCCTTCAGCTGATGTCATCGATCATGCAGTCAGTTATTTTCTGAAGATGGAGGAACGGGGTGTCCAACAGTGATAACGATGAGGGAGACCTGGGAGTTCGACTGCTTTCTTCGAATTGTTAAAAGACAACCGATATTCTAATTATGTGCGCTGAGAAGGCAGGAGATTAAATTCCCAGCAACAGTGTGATTACTGAGGGAATCTTCTGCAGAGGAGCTCCCCTGGACTTTTGGGATGTTTCTGCAACACAGTTTATTTGGGCTCTCAAACTGAGTTCCTCTTGTAAGGCTGCCTTTTAATCCCCTTCCTCCGTGGACAAGTGTCCACCCTACCCTGGCTTCCCGAGGTCTAGAGGAGGACGTGTGTCACATGGGCATAGGTCACTGCCTTCACTGGGCGTCAGGGCCTACCCACGACTTCCTTCCTCCTGTGACTGCGGCATGAAGGAATCCAAATCTCAGTGTAATTATTTAGTGACTGGGATCTATGTGGTCAAACCTGTTCAGTTTCCAGACTTTAAGAATCCTTGGAAACCGGCAATGACAGCAGCCCATAATCACTTGTGACGGAGTAAGATCAGAAGTTCAAGGCACACCTCAACTAGGTATCAAGTAGGGACAGGATCATCCTCCCACTTCTGGGCTTCATGAGACCTCGTCTCGAACAGGAAAAAAAAATCTTTACCTTCATCTCCTCTCCGAAACACCTTTCCTAAGTCCAACTTTCCTACCAGCTCCTTCAGCCCTAGGAGATAACATCGGCCTAAAGTCTTATCAAACACTCTAAAAGTTTGATAAGAAAGTCTAGGTTCTCATGAAAAAGGAAACAAATGCAGAATATTTTTCAAGTGGCTCTGGGAGCCAGCTACTAACTCAGAACTTGAAATAAGGTCATTTCTTTTCAATCTTTATCACATGTGGGGCCGGGCATAGTGGTGCACACCTTTCGTTTCAGCACTCAGGAGGCAGAAGCAGGCAGATCTCTGAGAGTTTCAAGACTAGCCTGGTCCATGTAGCAAGTTCCAGGCCAGCTGTGGCTTTCTTGTGAGACCCTGTCTCAAAGGAAAAAACGGAAGGAAGGAAGGAAGGAAGGAAGAAAGGAAGGACGGAAGGAAAAGAAAGGAAGGAAGGAAGGAAAAGAAAGGAAGGAAGGAAGGAAGGAAGGAAGGAAAAGAAAGGAAGGAAAGGAAAAGGAAGGAAGGAAGGAAGGAAAAGAAAGGAAGAGGAAGGAAGGAAGGAAGGGAAGGAAGGGAAGGGAAGGAAGGGAAGAAAGGAAGGAAGGAAGGAAGAAAGAAAGAAAGAAAGAAAGAAAGAATCTCATGTGGCTGGTAATATTTCTCTTGACTCATGAAGAAATGGCATTTAGAAAGGCTAGCTGGTCAAAAGACACAGACACCAAATGATAGCTGAGAGCTGGACATAAAAAACAAACTCACATTCTTCTTACTTCAAATTTAAGTTCTTCTTGGGAAAATGTTTCGCTGTCACCTTGGTTTCCAGAGATTAAGAAACAAAGTGTTATTAACAGCCAACACTTCACAGAGTGGCTTCAGAGAGGTCAGGCCCAACCTCCAGTCTGGGTTTGTGGATGGAGCGGTGCCTCTGACCGGTGGCTGTTAGAAACAGCCTCTTCCCCGGTGCTGCGGCTCTGATGTCAATAGACTGCTCATATTTCTGCTCCACCAGCTGCTGGTGATACAGGAAGAGAGGGCAGGATTGTCGGCTTCCTGACGGAGTGATCTCCATAACCCACCTGGGTGCTGCTGCCTTTTGCGTGGATCCAGGGGTTGGACTCATGATGCCAGGCCTGTTTTCCCCACTGAGCCATCCTGCTGTCCCTAAAAGACCAAGAGCTGACTGTAGACTGTCTGCAGCTTCCCCTTTGGACCATTGCATTAGCAGGCTCCAGTGTAGCAGTGGAAAGCTGAAAGAGCTGCAAGTAGCAGCTCTCAGAAGATGCTCTCAGGGCAAGCCAAAGACAGCAGAGGATTATAAACAAGGGCACGAGGTGAACGGAAGCCCCCAGCCCTACAGCCACCACAAACAGTAAGCACACTGTCACTCCTCGCATACACACAAAAGGCCTAGTGGCTCAGTTCCTATGTCTCCAGTACACTATGTTCATCTCTCAATAAAAATTACAAGGCACAGTAAAGATGGGGTAAATAGTCTAAGGAGACAAAGAAAACAGAAGACCCAGATTGGGAGATGTAAGATTTTCATGACTGGATCGGAGTTTTAAAAAACTCTGTTTTAGGTGTTCAGGTTTGTAATGGGAAAAGGGAACAACACTCGAGGAGGAGAAAGGCAATAGAAACGTGTAAACTGCTACAACATCTAAAGGAAACGTTAGGAATTTAAAACACTGCGACAGAAGTGGCTTCCCTGGCAAACAGCACGACTGAGGAATGATCCGAAGTCTTATGCTGAGATGCGAAAGAAAGAAAGAAAATGATGAAGGAGAAACCTATGGCAGAAGACTCCAGATCTGCATGGCAGCTCTGGAAGGTGTTGTGTGAGTGAGTGACACGCTAGGAGGTGGTGTGAGTGAGATATCCGGGGGAAATAGGTAAATGTTTGATAAAAGGAATGGCAGAAACCAAAGGTCAGACATGTGGAAGGGCTGAAGACAAGGGTCTAAAGGCTAAGAGGGAAACATCAGGGCTTCACTTTTCCTCCTGCAATGGTCCATTGCCAAGGTCATCAGAAGTGATACAGACAGATTTGTGAAGTTCTAAATGTGATGGTATAAAGGAAAGAAAGGAGAAAGGAAGCAGGAAGGCTGTGAAGGAGGAAACGTGTGCAGATCCCACTGATAATAACAATAATAAACTCACAGAAGACTGACAGGGCCATGCATGACCTTATAGGAGGGTCACCAGACCTTCTGTGAAGACACAACAATAATGAATTCACAGAAGACTAAGGACTGCGATCTTACATGTGGGTCACCAGACTTTCTGGGAAGACATTTCCCAGAAACTATCTGTTTCAGCTTGGACGACGGCCACACTTGCTATTGATCCTTGTAGCCAAGGGTTATTGTTTTGAAACACCTCATGTGATATTTCCCACTTCACCTTTAAAAACTTCCTCTTGCTTCAGCCTCTTTGGATTTGCCCGGGGTTTGCTATGGCACGTGTGTTGCTCTGCTATCCTCAAGTAAATGTTATCCTTTTGTGACCATGTCCTCTGTTGTTCTAGGTTGACAGAATGGAGCAGTGTAAGGTTACTAGAAAGTGGATTGAGTCAGCTGTCGTGACACATGACAGTATCCTAGCACATGGGAGACAGAGGTGGGAGAATTAAGGAGTTCAAGGTCATCTTTGTCTGTCTAGTAAGTTAGAAGCCAGCCTGGGCTACATGATAATGAGTTAGAAGCCAGCCTGGGCTACATGAGATCATGAGACTCTGTTTCAGGAAAGAAGAGGGCTTATATTTAATTACAATCCATACTACACACACACACAAAGGCTAGGTTGACTCCTAGAGAAATTATAAGAAGAAATATAGTTGCTGTGCTAAGAGAGAAGAGAAAAAAATAGTCATATGAAGTTCTCAACTAAAACTGGAGACTGGAGGAAGAGAGAGGGGGGAGGGAGGGGGAGGAAGGGGAGGAGGAGGAGGAAGAGGAGGAAGAGGAGAAGGAAGAAGAGGAGGAGGAGGAGGAGGAGGAGGAGGAGGAGGAGAGGGGAAAGAAAGGGCAAACATAAGGAACAGAAAACACTTCAAGAGGTGCATGCATGAAGAATCTCACGCTTCCACTCAGTGGCCATCTTCAGCGATATAAAGGAATAGACCATTGATGTGGGAAATGGTGTGGCTACATCTCATAGAGTAAACCATGAAAGTGGAGCCACACCCACCAAAAAACCACTCTGCTTTTCTATTCACATAAAGGCCCACACATGCAAAGTCATTTACAGCAGTAGGAAGATGACAACGAGAGGTTTCTTGCGGTGGGGGATAGGCAGTAAGCAGAGGAGGAAGTCAAGGATCATTACGCAGCATCAAGAAGTTGTTAGGAGCAACGGGTTCATCATCCTGCAGAGGACCCAGGTTCGGTTCCCAGCACTCAAGTCCAGCAGCTCACAACCACCTGTAACTCCAGCTTCAGGGGCTCTGGCGCCCTCTTCTGCCCTCTGTGGGCAACTGCAAACATGAGGTGCACATACAGACATGCGTGAACGCTTATCTACAAGTAGATTGGTGGAAAATTAGAGAATGGGATGGAAAAAGAGTTCTCATTTCTCGCTGGGCTCTAGGGGCCTCTCATTGCGTATGAGAGATGCAATCTATGCCTTAACATACTCAACGAAAACCTTCCAGGCAATAAAGTCACATGTCACTTTGAGTGGGCTTTATTTTTTTTTCTGAGTTAAAAATTTAAAAACCACTGCTTTGTTATTTTATTTTACAAAGACGGTGCGTTCTACTCCCCAGACACAAGCTTCAGTGTGACTTGAACCTGCCTAATGATGACGCGTGTCCGGGTTTCCTTTTACGGGCGCCCCAGCAACTCCCAGTGATCCCTGGGGCTTAGATGAGAACACTAGATTTGGGGAAAAGCCACTTGAAAAGCAAGAAAGGAACTGGTCTCTAGGGGATCTCTATGATAGTAAAGCAAGAGAGGTATAGGAGAGTAAAAGGAATCCAAAGCCTGTTCAGGCGTATGTGACTCGGAGTCCGTGGGATCTACGCAGCCACAATCTACCAAGGATGGCAACGAACAGAGCCAAAAGCGAGAAAGTAAACTTACTAAAAACGTGATTGTTTTGGAGAACCTGATTACGCACCTCTTGAGTATGAATGATGTCGAAGATAATGCTGTTTGGCAACGTCTGCACATCTGCTAGGCCATCCATTTCAGGGAACCACTCTCCCAAGGAGTCTGCTAATGCCTTGTCACTATTGGAAGTATTCCCAGGTGAATCCTGGTCTAGAAAGGAGATCTTCTGCCCCCCAGACTTGTAAAGTCAACATTAAATAAACAAAATTAATCTAAGGTATCCTACTGTGCTTATAAACCCAGCTTTTATTATTTTTTGGCATGGATATAGCAAATCTCATCAGCTATAAATTTTATTATGGGCCTCTAACAGCTATGACATCACTTTGAAAGAGGGCCACACACTGCTCAAACTGGGTTTTGGGGACATTAGTGGGTGTGTTAGTTATTTCCCTCATTGTTGTTACTGAATGCCTCACCAAAATAACCAAAGGAAAGGAGGACCGGTTTGGGCTTCATCTGTCATGTACCTTCCATCATGGTGGGGAGTCACGCTCACGGAGGCAGGGGGTTGAAGCAGGTGGCTCACCGTGTCTTTAGTCAGGAAGTAAAGGGAGATGAATCCGTGCTAAGCTCGTTTGCTTCTTTTCATTCGGACCTCAGGCACAGTTCAGGTGGGCCTCACCACCTTGATGAGCCTAATCTAGACACTCCCTCAGAGACACGGCCGCAGCGCAGTGCTGTAGGCGAGACTTGCCCGTGTCACCTTGACAATCAATATGAATTATCAAGGTGGGTACATGACATGAAGATTTTTCTTTCCTTTCTTGTTTTCCTTTTTTTTTTTTTTTCCTAATGGCAAATAAATTCTCCGTGAGCTTCACAGTCACTGGGTGAGCCATTCTTGTAGCTTTTCTGTGTGTGTGTCTGCATGTCTGTATGGGCACCACATGTATGATGATGCCCAGAGAGCTCAGAAGAGGACATTGGACCCACAAGAGTTGGAGTTACAGGAGGTTATGAGCCACTTGGTGTGGGTGCTGGGAACTGAACCTGGGTCCTCTGAAAGGCGGCAACTCTCAGCCTCAGAGCATGGTTACTGAAGGTTTCCAAAACCAACAAGCCACCGTCAATACACACACACACACACACACACACACACACACACACACACACCTTTATTCTAATACTTGGCTAATACACGTCACCAACTATTGATTGAAACATTGTTTTAATTGCTTCTGTATTAGTACGTGCAGATCTTTTTCTTCTCACAATTCCCTATACAACAGATATAAAAGCTATTTAACATGGCATTCATACTGTTGTTAGGTGTAATTGTCAACCTACAAATTATTTAGAGGATGAGCATAGGCTGTATGTAAATACAACATTTTATATAAGGAACTTTGAGCATCTGAAGATTTCATCATCTGTTTGGATCCAGAAATTAATCTCTCAAGTTCCATTTTCCAGTGCAAACACCCATAGTACTAGAAAAAAAAATCCGTTGTGATCTCTGTCTCTGTGTCTCTCTGTGTCTCTGTCTCTCTCTGTCTCTCTCTCTGTCTCTGTCTCTGTCTCTGTCTCTCTCTCTCTCTCTCTCTCTCCCGCCATCCCTCTCCTTTGATGCAGGACCTTGCTGGACAGCTCAGCCGTCACTTGCACTTGCGTGGATCTTCCAAATCTCCCATCTGAGGGATAAGACTACAAAGGCACCCCACCGAGCCCTCCCTTTTTATTATAAAGATGTTTTCACACCTTCTTTATCGTTTATATTTGGTTATTTTATCTGGGATTTCCACTGCAATCTAATATTAACAAAAAACTCTAACAATGTCTGTTTTTGAGCCAGATGTGGTGACAAGTGCCCACAATTCCAGCAGTTGGGAGGTGGAGCGAGGAGAATCCGGAGTTCGAAGTCGTCTTTGGCTATATAGCTAGTTTGAGAGGGCTAGATTGGGCTATAAGAGAAACCTTTTTTTTTTTCTTTTTAATTTTGAAAAAGAAAGAAAGAAAAAGAAAACAGAACTTTGATTACCTGAGATGGCCTACCAAGGTGAAATCCATGAACAAACCCTGGGTCAGTCCACTAGAGGGCAGCAAGCACTACCAAATTCTACTTTGCTCCCCGAAAAGAAGGCTGGTATGGCAAATATCTATTACGAATATGATTTGTACGGCAAATATCTATTACAAATATGATTTGTTAAATGTAATTCAAATTAGTTCAGTGATGTGAAATAAATCTATGCAAGTGTTCCTCTTTTTGTAACCAGTGGTGGTGTTCACTAGGCTAAAAGACAAAAGAATTAGTTCTGGTTTCAGCTCTTGCAAATTATATGTGTGATTTGAAGCAATCTAAAATATTTACCATTTCTGGACCACTCTTAAGACATTACATAGTTGCACAAAATGATAAAGTTCTTTTCAAGATGGATAATTCCATGGTTCAGTTGTTTACTTTTTCATTGTATTTTGGTCTTTTAGGAATCAATCCCCACTACGGTCTTAGACTTCCAGTCAACTGTAACTTTTACTGATGGGGATTCTGGTTAGAAGTACCCACCATGATTTCATGGAGAATCTAGGACTTTAAAATATATTAACTTACCTTCTTGGGGAAATGTACCTAATAACTGACATGCTTATAATCTAGTGGGGATAGATGGCAGCTTTCTAGAATAAGAACTTCCAGTGCAAAGAAAACAGAAAGCCAACAGCAACATGTCACACAGCTAAGTTGCTTCCACTCCCTCTTTTCACTTTAGGAGACCTGTGGAACCATGAAAGGTTTATACACAGAAAAAACAATTGGCTTGAAGGGCAAGGAGAGAGTGAATATGGAAAAGGGCAGGAGTCAGACGATCTATTGTTAAGCCACCACCCAGGTGGCCAGCAACAGTAAGCGTCTGGAAGGGGGGATTTAGACAGTGGTGATATTTTCCAATGGTCACCATTGTAAATCCTCACCACAATATTCAGTTTGAGATGTATGAGAAACGGAAACTCTTTTCTTAACAGCATTCTTCAGGAGTGCCTATGGTTGGCACTGCCAAATAAGAGTGGCAACAGAAACCATTTCCGAGTCCAGTCTGGTGTCTTGAACAATATAATGTCGTTTGCCCTTGCTTAAAATGTTTTCTACTTGCTTGCCAAAGAAAGGAAGGTGTAAGCCAGTTTGGTACTGAAAATGAAGGATGAAGGAAAATCATCCTTAAGACACAGGAAAGCCAGAGGTAGAACACCGTTCAGTGTGCTCTCCAGACGGGTGCAAGGGCAGATGAGCTCAGCATGAATCAGACCCCCCTATGGGTCTGAGGTGGGCCAGCATTTTCCTCAGTCTCAGATTGACGTCATTAGCATTTGCCCACATGTCACTATTTCCACCAATCTGCTTTCCCTGATGAAAATGAGGAATATTATTTCAAACTCATTTTTTTCAGACACTTTCAGAGGATGAATATTATTTATTTATTTATTATTTATTTATTTCAGGCGTGGGCTTTCATATAGCATATGCTGCCTTTTAACTCCCTGCATAGCTGACGGTGACCTTGAACTTCTGACACATCTGCTGCTGCCTCCCAGTGTTGTGAGTACAGGTACATGTTAATAGGACCTAAGATTCATACAGTTCTGGGGATGGAACTCAGGACTTCGTATGTGCTAGGCAAGCATTGTACCAACTGAGCTATACCCCAATCCGCAGGCAAGCATTTTAATACTGATTTCCAACATTCAAACCCTAAATTTTCTTTATTTTGTGCCTCAGTATTCTCATCTGCAAGATGGGAATAGCCGTGCCTACTACTGGGGTTGGGGTGAGTCGCACCAGAGGAAAGCTTGCAGGAACTTTTCCTCTTCTTCCATCATGAAGGTCCCACAATCCTCCCTCGATTCCAGTTATGGCGATGAGGCTTGGTGGCAAGCACCTTTACTCATTCATCAATCTTGCTAAGATACCCCTGGCCTTTCTTATGTAACATCTTAACGCAACCTAAGTAACTGACACTATCAGTCTCAAAGGATGCCATGGAATGAAGGAACTTTTAAAACAAGGCTGGTCTAACACTGCACGACGTTAACTGTATTTTCCAGTTGGAATGTGTGAACACATTAAGTTCAATTGCTGTCTATAGTGGGGAACACTGCTCAACAACAAATTTTTAAGGTGCCCACACAAAAAGAAGCTACATATGTTACTGTGGTAATCCAGGATCATCTCTGCCAGAATTGGCCCGAAACAAAGCCCTGATTAGAAAAATGAACACATGTTTATTTTGTACAAATGGCTGTCAGTCACTGTCCAAGAGCCAAGAGGCTGAAAGTGTGCCAGGACCTAAGAGTGTCTCAGGGCCAAGAAGCTGCAAGTGTTCCAGGACCAAAAGGCTGCAAGTGTCCCTGGGCCAAGAGTCTCTGTGCATCTCATGACCAAGCAACCTTAGGTGTTCAGGCGCCAGGGAAGCTGCGCTCAGAGCAGTAGCAGAGAGCCCAGCAGCAGCTCGCCCTGGCCCAGTGGTCGTCTGCGCTCCAGCCCGCGGCCCTTGCTCTCGGCCTTGATGCGCACGGCCAGGCGGCGCAGTTGCTCCTCCGGGAGCCCGTCGAAGCAGCAGTCCTGGTCCAGGGCGGCCTTGCGGCTGCGGCGGACCACACTGGCGCGCTGCTGGCCGGACGGCCGCAGCACCAGGCTGAGGCGACAGCCCAGGGCGCGGGGCTCCAGCGGCGGCCGGGCCCTC
Source organism: Rattus rattus (assembly GCF_011064425.1). Taxonomy (NCBI): domain Eukaryota; kingdom Metazoa; phylum Chordata; class Mammalia; order Rodentia; family Muridae; genus Rattus; species Rattus rattus. Next base: position 62,199,821 of record NC_046161.1, read on the forward strand.
AGCGCGCGCACAGGCGGAGGCGGAGGCAGGCGCTGCGCGGACGGTACTCGGCCGCCAGGCGCAGCGTGCAACCCCGCGGCCCAGAGCCACGTTGGCCTCGGCCTGCAGGCGCTCGGGATCCGGGCGGGTGGGGGCCGGGGGCGCGCAGGAGGCGGCGCACTCGTGCTCGTCGCCGCGGGACCCGGGGCGCGCTCTGGCCGGACCGCGGGGGGCCCGCAGGGCGCGGCTCAGCAGCCTACCCGGGGAGTGTAGGAGGCGGTGTCTGCTAGGAGCGGGAGTGGGCGTCGGAACCCGGGCGGCGTCTGGGTCACCCGGCGCAGGGCGCGGAGCGTCCGAGACTCGGTGCGGGCTCGCATAGGTGTGTGTGCGGTGGCGAAGCCCGGGCCGGCGGACCGGGACACCTAGGTGGCCGAGGAAGAGCGACTCCTTCCGGCGCGTGTGCGGACTCTCGAGCAGCGCGCAGAAGCCGTAAACGGTACGCGCGCGGGGCAGGTGCGGCAGCGAGAGCGCAGCCTGGGAGCGCGGGTCCCAGTCGGTGAGGCCCGCGCTATCATCGGACTCCACGTCCGCAGCCCAGGCATCGCGCAGCGCAGCCCAAGCCGTGCTAGGCTCCAACCTCGGCGGGATGCAAAACTCTGGGATGCGGTCTGGAGTGAGCACGTTTGCGCACGCCGCGGACGAACGAGCCTTGGAGCGGCGGGCACGCCCCTGGAGAAACCCATCTCGGTCCCGCAAGAGCCGCTCCAGACACCACATCTGGCCGCTAGTGTCAGAACCGGGTGATCCTCTGTTCGAAGCTGCCTGCAACACATAAACGCGTAATTATAACTGTCAGAGGCAGTCTGGAGGAAAGCAGGAATATCTATCTCCTTTTCTTCGACTTCGTCCAGTCCTGAATCTTACAAGACAAAATGCACCCCTCTCCCCAATTACAAACTGTTTTTACAGATTGACAAACAATCGTATATCGCCCACCCTGACTGTAGTCAGATGTCAGGTAGATTTGCAGCTAAAAAACACACACACACACACACACACACCCACACACACACAGAGAGAGAGAGAGAGAGAGAGAGAGAGAGAGAGAGAGAGAGAGAGAGAGAGAGAGAGACTCCTTCCAGAGAGCTTCAGGCCACCCTGGTCTTTTCACATCCAGGAGGGAACTGGGTTCCCCATTCATTTACCTGGTGTTCAGAGTCAGATGGTTTTCCAACTGGAGAGACGCAGAGAAATTCAAAGAGCGCGCGGCAGAGTTGATCCCTGGTGTTCCAGGATAGCTGGTCTGAGCTTTTATACTGGCTGTCACGATGCTGCTTAGTAACCTGACGCCAGGCCCTCCCAGGTCCCTCTGCCACGTGGATGGATTTGCTGAGCTGATCCTGCAGCCAGTCCTGCTGCAGTTGGAGCTGTTCTCCAAAACTCTGAGTTTGTTTCCTCACATGGAAAACAGGATTAAGTATGGACCACGTCACAGTCCTTATGAGGACGGATGGACAAAATGACCGTGAGTGCACAGAAACACTCTGCACGCACCATTGGAAAGAAGCCAGAAGTCGGCTTTGTCTTACCTAAATGACCTTTCCCATCTCCCCCCTTCTTGCTGCCAGCATTGCAAGTTCTTTTACTTTCTGCATTCTGTTCTGATTTTAGCGGTCGTTTCTCTGTTGATTTAAAATCACTCTGGAGTGATGGTGGGGGTTATGGGGTTCCGGAAACGGTACATATTTGTCTTGGGTGGGGTTACAGGGGTGTATTCCTATGCAAAGAAATCATTTAGTGTACACTTAAGATATATATATATTTAAGAACCAGAACCTTCTTAAGCAAGATGCTAATTTTTAATTAGGGATTACATACATCCAGCCCTTGGCACCAACCTTTTGGAGACACACACTAACCATATCTGACCTTTGCAAACTGCCTGGCTCAGACCTCCATCCTTTATTTTTGGAAAACTGGTGTTTATCCTTTAAGAGCTGCTTGCAGCTTGAGTTGAAAGAGATGCCGAGATGTTTGAGTTAGAGTATGAACAATGGGTGTTTTTCAGTTGCTGCCTTGAAAAGGAACGGCCTCTCCAAGCAGTGTTGAGTGAGTTAAGTCACCTTTAGGCAAAGGGGACTTCTGTTTGGGGCATGTCCTGTGCGTGTTTTGCATACAGGACGTACAGACAACGTGCTAGAAGGCTTAATCTCTAAAGTTGTCACAGGAACCTGAGGAAATTTGGATTATCCATGTCTTATAAAACAAACACCCCCAGCACTTCAGATGTTAAATAACTTACCCATTGTTATTAAGGAAAGGAAAGGAATGCCCATTAATGAATAGTAAATGAGCTATTAGGGGATTAATATGTATCATTATGCAATGTGTATGGAGCATAGCAAATGCTAAAGACACAGTGAGTATCAGTATTGTTGCAAAGACAGGGAACGGTGACAGAGGTTAAGAAAAGTGACTTTGAATTCATGACCGAGTAGTAGTATTTTACTATGAGCAGGTTACTGAGTGTTTCTGAGTCTTGGTATCCAGTGTAAAGACCACAATAATAGGGCTGGAGAGATGGCTCAGAGGTTAAGAGCACTGTCTGCTCTTCCAGAGGTCCTGAGTTCAATTCCCAGCAACCACATGGTGGCTCACAACCGTCTGTAATGGGATCCGATGCCCTCTTCTGGTGTGTCTGAAGACAGATACAGTGTACTCATATAAATAAAATAAATCTTTAAAAAAAAAAAACCACAATAATATACCGTGTAGGTTTGCCCTCAGGTAAAATAGGTGGTGCAAATGAACAGTGTGGCACAGGACCAGATGTGCATAATATTAGCTGTTATATCCATTGTCACTACACTAAAACCTCCTTGGATCATTCATGTGTTTAAAGCAGAATTTACAGAAAGCTTCCTGGGTTTTAACTGTCATGATAGGGGCTGGGGATTTAGCTCAGTGGTAGGGCGCTTGCCTAGCAAGTGCAAGGCCCTGGGTTCAGTCCCCAGCTCTGAAAAAAAACCAAAAAACCTGTCATGATAGATATATGAATTCGGGCTGTTCCAGACTGGATCATCTTAAGTTCAACTCTTAGGAAAAGATGGAAATGGTAAAGTTGAAATATTGAATTTCATCTAGCCATGTAGGTAGTGAAAAAAATGTAAAACTATTTTATTTTTAATATGCGTATGCACACAAGAGCATACTCACACATTCATGCACCTGCATGCAGATGCACCCAATGGCCAGAAGAGGGCGACGAATTCCGTGGAGCTGAGTCACAGTTGTGAGCTGCCCCACGTGGGTGCTGGGAACCAAACTTTGGTCCTTCACAAGAGCATCAAGTGCCATGAAACCATCTCTCCGGCTTCAAGGGGCTTTGAACTCTTTTAATATTTAGTCCGATAGCAAGGATCAGAAAAGGGTCCCTGGGTCTGTGACTGGCTTCTCCTTCATCTTGTAACTTCTCTGTTCCTGCCGCAAATTCTTGGACCAAGGTTCAGTAATTGTTAAGCTATACCTAAAGGGCATGGACGTATGTTCAAATTCATTTTCTTTCCTGAAGAAAAGTGCTGCTGATTCCACGTGATCCTGGATGTTGGTTAAAAGGACAAGGACTGTGAGAACTCAGTCTGAGAAATTGTGACTCAATGTCACTCTTCCGCTGAACCCAGCTTGTAGATGGAAGTGGTCATATATATCACATAGGCTCTTGTCAGTGTACCGACCTTCTTGTGAGTTCTCTGGGCAGACAGCAAGTGCTGGCTAACAGCCGTTGTTATTGTTACAATGCGTGTTTGTTTAGCCAGGAATTAGCTGATTCACACTGAAAGTCTTGAAAAACACCTCTCTGCTCAGCCAAGCAAAGTGGGCTTGTTTTATTTTTATTAACAGTGCACCTTCTTTAGTAATACCTTGGAGACATTTCCTGTATAAGGTTTCTTGAAAACAACAGAGCAGCGCCCCCGTGGCCCAAGTCTCTGTGACCACGGAAGTCTCATGTTTTTCAGAAGCATGAGCTATCCAGTACTCGGGACGTTGCTGTGATCTGGTCCAGCCAGGTGTCTAGGACATACAGATCTACTCAGAAGAAGGCGGTGATCATTCTGAGCTCGTGCCTGTAGCCATGGGGATATCTTGAGGTGGATCTGTGAAAACAACATCCACTCTGACTGGATGTGTCCTCAGAGTAAATGGGAGAGGAACATTTAAAAACAGATTTAGTGAGGATGGAATGGGAGAGGTTGAAGTTAAGGAGGAGACATATGTTCTAGTGTTCTGTGGCATAGCCAGGTGGAGATAGTTAACGATATCGCATTATCTGTAACTGAAAATAGCTAGGGAAGATTTTGAATGCATTTACCATCCAGGCAGATACAGGTTTAAAGGGACGGCTACGTTAATTATCCTCATCAGAAAATTCCTTGATATTTAGATAAACCCTGAATCACATTGTGTTATAGCCTGTAAAATGAACACATTTTTTTTGGTGTGTGTCAATAAAATGAAAGTAATAAAGAAAAACAGATTCACGGCACACAGGAGGTTAAGCATCTAGGAAGCAAGAGAGGTTACCTGCTGATGCTCCAATTCACGAATCTCCTTAGCCCCAGAGAGTGTGGAGTGCAGGACCCTTGGACTTTTGCTCTCTGGTTATTATTATTTTTTTTATTGGATATATTTCTTTATTTACTTTCAAATGTTACTCCTTTTCCTGGTTTCCTGTCCATAAGCCCGCTATCCCCTCCCCCTTCCTCTATAAGGGTGTTCCCCTCCCCACCTCCCCACCCCTTACCACCTCCCCCCTGACATTCCCTTGCACTGGGGGGGAGGGTGTCCAACCTTGGCAGGACCAAGGGCTTCTCCTTCCACTGGTGCCCACCAAGGCCATCCTCTGCTGCATATCTGGCTATTAACGTGTGGAACATTGGTGAACCCCTCATTTCTCTCACTGTGCTTAGGTCAGCAGTTCTCAACATGGGGGCCACAACGCCTTGGGCCTCGAATGTCAGGATAGCCTGCCTATCAGGTATTTACATTACAGTTCGTAGTGGTAGCAAAACTACAGTTAGGACGTAGCAATGAAATAATGTTATGGCTGGCGGTCACCACAACACGAGGAACTGTATTAAAGATTGGAAGCCCTGGGAAGCGTGAGACCTGATGCCTTCTTGGGTGAGCCGGGTGTTGTGTCAAGCTTCCTTGCTGTGCTGTCTCCTGCCTTTGATCCGCTTAGGCCTCCCCCTGATCTGTGAACTCTCTCTCTCTCTCTCTCTCTCTCTCTCTCTCTCTCTCTCTCTCTCTGTGTGTGTGTGTGTGTGTCCCGCACACACATTCTTTGGTGCACGTGTGAAAGGCAGAGATAAACTAAGGTGTTCTTCTTACCCTCACTAATTCTGGTTTACAAAGCCATAATAACTGCGACCACTGTGGTGTTCACTTTCTCTAGCTAGTCCACGCTTTCAATTTATTTCCCCCACAGGGCTGCACTTTGGGTGCTGATAGTGTTTTAATTTTTTAAATTATTATTTTATGCACAGGTGTCTGCATGCATGTATGCCAGTGCATCATGTGTGTGCAGTGCCCACAGAGGTCAGAAGAGATCATTGGATCCCCGGAACTGGAATTACAGGCGGCCGTGAGCAGCTGTGTGGGCACTGGACATTGAATTTGGGGCCTGTGGAAGAGCAGCCATTTCTCTTAGTCACCAAGTCTAGGCCCTGAAGGTGTTTTGACATCAGTTGTGGGGTGGGGAGGGGAGGGAGGGATACAAATGGTGTCGATGCAGTACTCATGCATGAGGTTCTCAAACTTCTCCTTTTACTTATTTATCTTTGGGATTATAATATAATGGTGACATTTCCCCCTCCCCTTCCTCTTTCCAGACCCTCCTACGTACTCTCCATTCTCCTTCAAACTCATGGCCGCTTTTTCATCAATTGTTGCATGCACTTAGGTATTTTTATGTGATTTCTGTCTGTCTACCTGTCTGTCTGCCCATCTGTTCCTAACTATAACCTGCTCACTCTTTATAACGTTATGCGTATGTAAGTTTTCAGGACTGGTTGGCACTGGATAACCAATGGTGTGCTCTTCCTAAGGAAGGGTCAGTTCTCCTACTGTCAGCTTTTTCCAGTTGCCTGTAGTTCTTTCTGTAGTGTTGAAGCCTTATGGAATTTCCCCTGTCTGGTTTGGTATCAGAAATCCACCCCCACCCCCAGGGTTTCTCTGTGTAGCCCTGGCTGTCCCCGCAACTCATTCTGTAGACTCGGCTAGCTTCGAATTCACAGAGGTCCGCCCGCCTCTGCCTCCCCAGTGCTGGGACTAAAGCTGTGCACCACCACTGCCTGGCTCAGGAATTCTTTAAAACATACAATGGAATGTACATTTTTGATTTTTTAAAGAAATGTGGATGGGTTGGCATATTACTGGAGGTTCACAGCCAGTCATCAGCACCTCCGAACAGGCTCGGGGTGGAAAATGGTAACATTTCAAGGCTCTCATTAGTAGAGAATACTATTATCTGCACTAAAATGTTTGGATTTTCCACTTTCAGGTTTTTATTCTGTTAGTAGCCTTTGAAGGAAACCTAAGAACGGCTGAGAGTTCAGTGGTGATTACCTTGTATAATGATTGACAGAGGAAAGGGTGTCAGCATTTAAAGAAGGAAATTAGCTACTGTGATTTGGAGGGAGTCGTTTAGCCTTCCCGAGGTTAAATTTTCACCACATTTTCCTCATACATTTCTATTAAAGTTAACTACCTTGCAAATTGTTAGTGAGGTGTACAGCGAGATGACAACTAGTGCCAGAATTCCTGATATACAAGTTAAAGTAAGAAAACCAACCCATAGAACAGAACTAATCACAGGAGAACATGCTCGACCATTATTCTTTCAAAAGTGTAAAGTGCTGGGCTGGAGAGATGGCTCAGCGGTTAAGAGCACCCGACTGCTCTTCCAGAGGTCATGAGTTCAATTCCCAGCAACCACAACCATCTATAAAGAGATCTGATGCCCTCTTCTGGTGTGTCTGAAGACAGCTACAGTGTACTTATATATAATAAATGAATAAATTAAAAAAAAAACCTGTAAAGTGCTGCTGAAATCTAGGGCATGGCTACTGGAGGGTCAGTGGGGCTCACAACCCACTAGGCTGTACTTCCTCCTTTACCGGCTTGACCTTCTGCGTCCAAGTCTCACTGTCCTCCAAACGCCATCCATCCTTTCATTGTGTTTTTATTGCTTACCTTAAATCAACAGCAGCATACATGATTTCCTTTTTAGGGGGGAGAAATTTTATTATTGTGCATTATATGGATTGGGGGAGGGGCTACCACCTTCATGTGGATTCTGGAGATAAAACTGAGGTCATCGGGCTTACGACCTTACCCACTGAGCTATCTTGCTAGCCAAGAAGAACGTAGCTTTTTAAATGCCAGCGAACCACATTTTCCACAAGCATTGACTTTAATGTCTCAGAATAACAGCTTTTTTTCTTTTTTCTTTTTTTCTTCAGATATCCACCTGCCTCTGCCTCCCGAGGGCTGGGATTAGAGGCATGCACCACAACTGCCTCTAATTTAAGAATTTTTTTTAAGTGTCAGTGAACAAAGAACATATATCTACTGATTCACCAGGAACCCAGGAAGGAAGGCCTTCTTTAAAGCAAACTAGAAAGCTGCCATTGTTGGTGGGACAAACGTGTATGAGCAGAGCTGTGGCCTGCTCACATCTGAACCAGGGGTTACAGATTTCCCAGGGACTTGCTGGAAGAACAGGTTCCTGGCTACCATCTGAAAGGCACTTGTGTACATTTTCAATTCTTTAAACTCCCTCGGGAATAGTCAGTAGGAGCACAGGCAGGGGGAGGGGGAGGGGAGGAGAGGGGAAGGGAGGGGAGGAGGAGAGGGGAGGAGGGAGGGGGGAGGGAGAGGGGGAGGGGAGGAGAGAGAGGAGAGGGAGAGGGAGAGGGGGGAGAGGAGAGGGAGAGGAGAGGAGAAGGAGGTGTTTTGGTTAACTTTCTCTATTGCTGTGGTAAAATACCCGATAAAAGCAACTTCCGGAGGGAAGGCTTATTTTGCCTCAGGATTCTAGATCCAGAAATTTACCAGCTGTGGAACTCAAGGCATTAGGAGCTTGAGGCAGCTAGTCACATGGCACCTGTGGGATAAAGAAGGGTGTGGTAGGGGGTGGAGGGGTGTGTGTGTGTGAGAGAGAGAGAGAGAGAGAGAGAGAGAGAGAGAGAGAGAGAGAGGAGAGAGAGAGAAAGAGAAAGGGAGGGACAGAGGGAGAGGGAGAGAGAGAGAGAGGGAGAGAAGGGAAGGAGGGGAGGAGGGAGGGGGAGAGGGAGAGGGAGAGGGAGTTAGTTCAGGATCCCACTCTCAGGAATCATTCTACTCATAGTGGGCAGGCCTTCCTACCTCAGTTATCCAAACTAAGCTAATCCTCTCCTGGCCTGCCCAGGGGCCTATCTCCCAGGTGGTTCCATATCTTATCAAACTGACAATTGAGATTAAGCATCCTAAGGGGTATGATTGGAAAGAACTTCGGGACAGATTGAGGAGAATGTTCTACATGATGGAAGTTGTTGGTTAAGATTGAAGGGCAAATAGTAGGTTACTACTTTTTAGTATGTTGGGAGCAAACAAGAAATTTATTCTAAGTCCTTCCATTTCATTTTCAGACACCATTTAATCATAGGGAGAAACTAAATTCAAGGTCCCAGGCTCTAGGGGAGCTTAGGACTCCCCAATAGCTGAACAGCTTCTGTTGTAAGGAAACAGTTTTCTGAGGCCAGACATCTCAGGGACAACTCCATCTTTCTGGCAGGATCAAACTAAGTTCATGGTCCCAGGCCCAAGAACCAACTCCTATCCTAATTCGTGGAAATTCCCTTGCTCAACCCCTTATGTCGAAATGTAATAGGACAATGCTACAGCCCACCCCGCTCCCGCCTCTTATGATTTCATCGTTTAAACAGGCTGTACAACATCTCTTCAGGGTTGCAATTCAACTCCTGAGTCTGTTCCACAGCCCTGATGGATCAGTAGCGGCTTGATTTCAGTAAATTTTTGACATCCGCATTGACCTGGTATTTGAGTTATGTTGGGTTTATGTTAGATTTAAGTGGACTTCACAATAGTAGGTGGCTAACAAATTTATCTGTGCTTGAAAAAGTGAGCTCTGGTGTCAGTCTGAAGGATAGATCAAAGGGAAAAAAAGGCTGGGGCTAGTAGGGCAATTAGTAAGTACCGGCGAGCTGGTGCAAGGGAGACAGAAGAATTAAGGAAATACAATCAATATAGAACGGGCAGATTTGCTGTTCATTGGTTATACACAGGGAAGGTGAGAGGCTCTAGGTTAAGTCCAAAAGAACGAGGAAAAACAAATGGTTAAGGGTTTATGTGGCAAGAATGGAAGACTGTCAATTACTGGTTAGCACTGTCCTTCCTGTTTGTCCATCTATCTATCTATCTATCTATCTATCTATCTATCTATCTATCTATCTATCTATCTATCCATATGAGACAGCCTTACACCATGTAGCTCTGGCTGGTCTGGAATTCATTATGTAGACTAGGCTGGCCTTGAACTCACAGATACCTGCCTGGGGCTAATGGCCTGTGTTACCATGCCCAACTTTTATTTTCAAGTTGCATTTGTTTATTTGTTTATTTATTTTTGAGGCAGGGTCTTACTATGTATGTATCCTTGGCTTTTACTGTGCGTGTTTGTATGATGCAAGGTATAATGAGTGTGGAGGGCAGAACTTGAAGGTGTCTGTTCTCTCCTTCACCATTGAGTTTCAGTAATTAACTCAAATCATCAGACCTGATGCTTTACGGACAGAGCCATCTCACCTGGGTCTATTGTATTACTTAACAAAAATTCTAAAACAGGGCCTCACATAGCCTAGTCTGGCCTTGAACTGACTATGTAGTGTGGCCTTGACCTGGCTGTGTAGCCTTGAACTGGCTGTGTAGCCAAGGATGACCTTAAAATTCTGACTTTCCGTCCTCTGCTTTCCTAGTGCTAGGGTTAAGAGAAGTGCATTACTATGTTGAGATTTATGAGATGCTCAGGACTTGAACACTGCTTTGTGCAGGAGAGCCACAGCGCTTTGCCCCAAGCCTCAATCTCTTTCGTCGGTCCCCTGTAATCCTGTAAGTGGGGGCCGTGAGGTCACGCCTGCGCACTGGCGGCGTCGCGCAAGCGCGGCGCGGGGCGGGCCTCAGCTGTCAGTCTGCGCGGGCCACGGCCCTCCCCTGCGCGCTGCGTTCCGGCTCCTCCCTCTCCCGCCTCCTGGTCCCGCCATGGTGTTGGAGTCGGTGGTCGCTGACTTGCTGAATCGCTTCCTAGGGGACTACGTGGAGAACCTGAACAAGTCCCAGCTAAAGCTGGGGATCTGGGGTGGTAAGCGCGATGCCACGGCCTACCGGCATGGGAGAGGGGGCTGTGCGTGTGTGAGCCTGGGGACCCCGGGGACCCCGGGGACCCCGCTGGGCATACCCCTGCTGGCGACGCAGCCACACAGGGGCAGCACGCTGCTCAGCTGTCCCCTCTAACGCCTCAGAATAAAACAAGGGGAAAAAATGTAATTATTTACCTCAGCAGCGGACGTCAGAGCGCGACTCACGCTCCCTACAGTGCCAGCTTGTCTCCCCTTGCATCTCAGGGCCCCAGGACCAGGCTTCCCAGCCCAGGAAGGTGGGATGGGCAGGGGTGACAGTGAGAAGAAAGGCGTGCCTTGTCCCCAAGGACTCCTAACTCAGGGATTCCTACCATTGGCCACTTCCTAGTTAGGTAGAGGGCTCTGCAGTTTTTGTTTTTGTTTTGAAATAGACATTCGAGCCATTGGCCAGAGGCATCATTAATTAGGGTTGTCTGCTAGGGTGCAAGTGCGGGAAGACCTGCCAGGGTTATTATTCTGGAGATTAGGAGTCGAAAAGTCTTGTGATAAGTAGCCTACTTCTGCATTCTTCAATAAACTTGGATTTGGGCGTGTAGCTCAGTGGCAGAACGCCTGCTTCAAGTCTCCTCAGCACGGTAGAATACCAGCACAGATCGGGTGTTTAGGGATACGGGAGAACTTCTTTTAATTACTAAGTTACTATAAGGCTTGTGAATTTTGTCAGTTTTGGGAAGAAATTAAAAAACAATATCCAACTTAAATGGACGGAGCTATTTTTAATTGTCAGCGATTCAAGTGTAGGCTTGCTCAGTCTGGTTGGCATTTGCCAATGGGGAAGCTAGCTGTTTGGTGCTTGAGATGTGGTTACACGCTCCAAGTATAAAACACACTGGGTTTTGAAGATGAGCATTTCTCCCAATGGAGGACAAGAAGACAAAACCAAAACCAAAACCAAAACCAAATCAACAAAAAGCAGCATCTCAATAAATTTTATGTTGGCTACGTGTTGAAATGGTTATTTGACTAGATTGAGTTAAATACATTATTGAAATGCAGAACCGTCATCAGCTACAAGGTCAATTTGTGATGAGGTTACAAGCCACATAATCACGAAGTTAAAATGCATAGGCTGTTCCTATCCGCTCTGCTGGGCTTGTTTATCACTATAACCTACCATTAGCAATTGCAAAGGAGTTCCACAAATCTGGGCTCCTAAAATTAATGATTAGGGAGAGGCACCCTATTTTTATTGGACAATGCTGTGTCTCCTGAATTATGTTGGAACAATGTGTTTTATTTGTTGCCCCACCCCCTTTTTGTGTTTTTTTTTTCCCATAAATACACACTTCTCGTACCCATCCCTGCTACATAATGCAAAAGGAAAAGTTTCTACAAGGAGTTCAGTGTCTGGATCCTTTCTGCAGAAAGAGAGAGGGCGAGCGTTTCTTTAGAATTCTTGCAGTAATGTCCGTTTGTAAAATGTTTGAAGTGTGAACTCTGAGCTAGAACGCCTATAGTTCTGGGCCTGCTAATGTGTCGGGCTGGCCATTTACCGTAAGGACCTTCATGTTTTCATCTCAGCTTCCACAGAGAAAGTGTTTGTGTGGTCACCTGACAAGACGATAGTCCCATTAACCGCTCCTTGGCTTTTACTGGTTCCCTTGTTCTGAGTTTAAGTCTTTTTTAAAAAACGTGTAGGTGCGGTTGAAGATTCCTTCACTACCAGATCTCACTATTCACTTTTAACATGGGAGTAACATTTAGACACGAGGCCCCTTCCAGTGTCAGTATTGTGTGGTTCAGTTTGTAAACCGTTTGGCAGTGCATGTAGTCTGAAGACTTCCAGCTTATTCACACTGAATTTAAGTGCTACAGTGTGTCACACCTCCCTCCTCACTGTCTCTAGTGAAATCTAGGAATGAGATTTTTCCTTTACCCCGTTTTCTGCTTTAATTTACTTTGTGGTGCTGGGACTCCAACCCCAGGCCTTGATGGTGCCCAGTGATGCCCTCAAGCTCCATTTTATTTTGTTGTTTTCTTTTTTGACAATGACATATTCTGCCAGTAGTATGCCTTAACTGGGCTGTGTGCCTGAGTGGCAGATACATCATCGGTTTCTTTCACCAGCTGTCCCGGGAACAGTCAGCCACTGCGTCTTGTCAGCTCAGAGCTCAGCCCTTTAAAGTTTAACTAATCGTTTCTGGATGTCACGTGCCTTGTACTTATTGCACAACCTGCTGTCTTCCAATCCGATTCTCCTTAAAATAGAAAGACGGTCTGAGTTGACTGTTACTCAAGACAATAAGACAATAGTGCTGGAGAAACTGGCCTTAACCTTTATGGAGTTGGAAAACAAATGGGGTATTAATGAAATGGTTGGATAAGACCTCTATGGTACTGACAAAACTTTTCAAGAAAATTTGAAAGTGATATGTGGTCCTATTTGTGTCCTTCATGTGTGTTAGCAGGCAAAATTTATGCCAGCGCTTTTTTGTTTAAACCTTTGCATGTTCAAAACTTTAGAATAGGGGGATTCTTCCTGTAGAAGTTTTACATACGTAGGTTTTTTTTTTTTTTTCACCCTGGTCTTTGGAGAGTAAGTTAACTTACTCTTTACTAGGGTATTAGATTAGCCCAGAGCAGCTGATTTCAGTGTCAGGAGGCTGTTCGCCAGTGCTTAAAATGCTGTTGACTGAGGAGGGGTGCTGCTGGCATGTGTTAGGTAGAGCCTAGGGATACTGCTGAAAACGCTGGCAGTGGAGAGATGGACAGTCAGAAATGAAGTGCTTTCCGGCCCTGCACAGTAGTGGAGGAATTGGCCTAGGAAGAAAATGGAGATTGTCTCTTGCGTACAATGAGACCCAGTGGGCTAACAGATTTTACTAAGGAGTAGAAGGATTTAGAGAGAGTACATTAGTCTTAAGAGATGTCTAACAAGATGAATAGGCATCTTAAATCACCTACATGTAGCATGACCACAAAGGTGCATGAATCTTTGACGTTCCCCAGACAATTTTGAGCGTCAAAATATAATGTTGCTATACTCTGAAAAACATTGTGTTGGGCCTGTGAGACATCCACACAAGGAAACAATAAAAGCCACAATAAATAAGAAAATTGTAGTACGAAAAAGAAGGAGTTATTAGAAAATCTAGAATTAGGTTTTATATTCTGGAAGTTGTTAAATTGAAGAACAAGCAAGGCCAGCTAGATGGCTTGCTCAATGGGTAAGCTTGCTTACTGCCGAGCCTGATTGTCAGAGTTTAGTCCCTGGGATGCACATAGTACGAGAGAAATGACTCCTACAACTCGTCCTCTGACCTCCACATGCAGGCAGAATGCCACGCCCCCTCCCCCCACATAAAAATGTAATAATTTTTTAAACTTTTTAAACTGAAGAAGCAAAGGCAATAATAATAATAATAATAATAATAATAATAATAATAATAATAATGTTCAGAGAGGACATATAGGACTCTTAAACTTTGTGACTATCTTTGGGAATTTATTCTTTTTTTTTTGGTTATTGAGACAGGATAGCCCTGTGTAGCCCTGGCTGGCTGTCCTGGAGCTCTAGACCAGGCTGGCCTCACACTCATGGAGATCCTCCTGCCTTTGCCTCAGCCATCTGAGTGCTGGGATAAAAAGGCACCTGGGAAAAAATTAGTACCTCCTGGTTTGGAATTTCTTCTTAAAAGGTTATTTACTGACAAACAGTTCGTAGGTACTTTTGAAAATGCTTTAGGCAAAATACATTTTAAAAACTTGCTGCTGTAGAAACAGGTCCCAGTTGACTACTTACAGGATCCTGGGGAAAGACATTTTAATTCTCGGAGCCTCAGTTTCCTAATCTGTAAAGAGACAACATGAAGTGTTGGAAGTCGAAGGAAAGTCCTTTGTGATTGTTAGTGATGGATGGTAATGATGGGCGGGACAGCCTGCTGTGGCATTTTCTGAAGCCATTTTCCTCTAACATCATGTATCTGTTTGCATCATTCATGCATGTGAAGATATTTTACCCCTCCCTCTTAACTTCTTAAAAGCAAGGAAACCTTTTGCAATTAATTTATACTTGACAGCGCTCATGTTTTCTGTAACAGTGTGCAGTGCGCCAGCCTTCAAAGGCTCAGACGTGTGCCTGGTGGGCGGGTCCTGCCGGATGAAAATGTTTATTTAGGCTTTTGATCCCCACAAACTGGTACCAGCAGATGAATTACACAGCCCTTAGCTGTTTGAGAGGTATCCAGGATTTAATTGTTTTAAGGATACCATGTCTCGAAAACAACGTGTCGAAATGTCAGATCTTTTGCAATTTGGGTTGAGCGGTGTTGCAATGTAGAAGCTGCCAATTTGATTTTTCGAAGCTTTTTACTGTGGAGGAACAGGAGCAGTTTCCACTCAGGGCTCTGAGGCTCTCACTTCCCTTAATCCAGTGCACTGAACCTCAGACATGGTGTGCAGGACGACAGGGGTGGCTGTCATACCAGGAATAGGAACACGGGTGTGGTGCACACAGCGTTCATAACCCCTTAGGCCAGGCTCTGGGGTGCACTTTCAGGTCCTGTCCTTCACCCTAGATGCCCTTCTGTGTCAGCCCGCAGTTATGGGTAGAGTTCCTATCCCAAATGCTGAGGACTAGAACTGCTATAGATTCTGGACTTTGATTTTCAGAATTTAGAATATTTATGAGTGTGTGACATGATTTCTTGGGGATGACAACCAAGTTATCACAAAATTCAGTTTTAGTTCATATACCTATAGTGCGCCTAGCCTTGCAGTTATTTTCAGCATGCCGCATTTCAGCATGTGCCCCGTGCAGGATTGGGTGTGTAGAGATTTTCTGTCTGGCATCATGTCCGCACCCAAAAGTTTCGGATTTTGGAGAACTTTAGCTTTTAGAGTTGTGATGCTCAGTTTGTCTTGCTGGCAGAAAGCAGCACGAGGAAGGAGAGAGGATGAGGAAACTGGACAGGAAGTCTTCCCCCAGGTCACTGATGGGAAGCCATCTGTTTCTTCTCTGAAGTGAGTGAGGTGACCGTGTCTTCTTGGGCTTTAAGCACCTGTGGTTTGAACGAGGCTGGAGCAGCCTGAGCCCTTCCTTAGGGAGGCTGTGCTGCACCGCCTGCAGCCAGAGTGAGGCATGCTGGCCCAGGCACAGCTCTGTCCTTCCTCCTTCCTTCTGTACTGACGGCCAAGAGCCAGCCACAGGCTGCAAGGTAAAGAAGCCACATCTGTGTGATGCCCAGCGGGCGGGGCAGACTGGGATGACAGAAAAAAACACTTGTGTGATTGTTACATAGACATTACATAAAACCCTGTAGTGTCTAAGTAGTAGAAACTCATCGAGGGAGTGCTTTTTTAAAAAGAATTTTATTTCATGTGTAAGTGTTTTACCTGCAGGGTATGTGTGTGTGCACCATGTTCTTGCAGTGCCTGTGGAGGCCAGAAGAAGGTATCTGAGTTTTTTGGAGATAGGAATGGTTATGAGCCACCACGTGGGTGCTGGGAACTGAATTTGGGTCCTCCATGAGAACACAAGTGCTCTTAACTACTGAGCCATCAAGTCCCCATCCCCAAGATTTTTTTTTTTAAATCTCCCTCCTGGCAGGTGATTAAGCCCCTAGCCACCCGCTCTCGGGATTCCAGAATAAAAGACCTATACACTCCAGCTTATTTTGATATACCTAATTTGCTCAATGGCTGGGCACTTCTAAATCTCTCCGCAGCTAGGGCACACTCCCCTGTGGTATTCCTGAGTTAACATCTTTTTCATCTCTGCTACCCCAACTGGGGCTCCTAGGGCCACTTTCCTGGAATCGTACATGTGGACAGGCCTTTAAGTCTGCTCTCTTTGTTTCCCCATCATGGCAAGTTCCTCTTCTCCCCCTCAGTGGGTCCCTTTCCCTCTTCGATCTCCCCCCTTTCCCACCCCCCAGCTGAGGACAGAACCCAGGGCCTTGCTCTACCACTGAGCTAAATCCCCAACCCCTACCCCTGCAATCTAAAAGTCCTAAAAGTCCTTCCTCCTATCTCCTTGCCCAGCCATTGGCTGTACAGCAATTCTTTAATACAAATCAAAGCCAGCTGGGGGAAGGGACCCTCAGGGTCTGGAAGCACGGCTTTTGGGGAGCTGAAGTAAGGCAAAGCACTAGAACTATTTCCCCACAGGGTGGAACAATGGGTCAAAGCAGAGCTTAAAAAGCTAAAGTGGATACACCTTTCCATGCATCTACATAGATAGCATCATCATTAATTAAAAATCTACCCCTTTTCTGGAAATAGAGCCCCAAGTTGGTGCCTTGAAACCGTTTGTGAGCGTCTTGGATTTTAGGCCCTGCGTGGTGTTTGAAAGGAGAAAGTCTTGGTGATTTCTGAGCAGCTTTCTGCTTTTCTCTGCCAAGACTTCTCATTTCAACAGGACACTGGAAAGTTAGAGTCAGTTACTTCCTTTCTGCTTCGCAGCAAACTTCCAACTGAAGCAATCTGGATTGGTTTGGTTTGGAGTCAGATAGTTCAGTTCATTTGGAAGGAATTGGTACAATATTTTCTTTGGTGTCTGTGAAAACATGAGTCATTAAAATAAATCGATCCGTGCTTTTGCTGACGGCTTAGTGGCTGAGCTCATTTCCTCGGGAGATGAGCTTAGAAACATTTGATACAAGTGAAGCAGATGCTGGATTCTTTTGCTATGGCTAGATCGAGAAACCTTGAGTCACAGCACTACATAGGCGTTTGTCATCATTTTAGGCTATGCGGCTTGATAAGGGTCTGGTGTTTTTATTTGTTGGCCATTTGTTGTTGTCGTTGTATCATAGTTTGGATTAATCTTTATGTTTCGTATTAAGAACTGACCACGGATTCAGCAGGTGCAGTGGCATGGTAATTGTATAACCTTGGAGGAACCACCCATTCTGATTAACTGCCAGCTTTTTCATGTGATGACGACGCAGAGAGGGGTAGGAGTAAGCTCTGTGTGCTCCTGGAGTAGTTCTGAGATGCAGCTTAGGAGCTGTTTTTGAAGAAAAGGTCCAGCATGGCATGGTCATCTGCAGTGCCACCTCCTGTGTCACCGAGGAACTGTCCCTTCTGTTGCTCCTGATGTAATCCTCTGACACTACCCTTTCCACTCATTTTTGGATTTTTATATAACCTTAAAAACCAGGCCTCTCGGTGCAGAGTCTGGCTATTGCGTGGCAGAGGAAGGAGATGGATTCGGTAGGATTGAACCTTCTACCTGTTCTGCTCCACTATCTAACGGTATTTTTTTTTTCTTTTTCTTTTTTTTCCGGAGCTGGGGACCGAACCCAGGGCCTTGCGCTTGCTAGGCAAGCACTCTACCACTGAGCCAAATCCCCAACCCTTCTGCTCCACTATCTAAAAGAGAGCATGGTGGGCAGAACATGGCATTGAGTGTCAGAAGACTGAGTGGCGGCTCCTCCATGTGTAGGTTGCCATGGTCTTCACAGGCCATTTATTTAACCTCCAGATACCTTCGGTTTCTCTCTCTTGATAGGTATATGCTACCTGCCTCTTGCTGTGAGGCTGTGAGGATCCAATAATGTAACACATTTGAACATAGTTTTTGAAATATTAATTGATGGCCTCATAGTAGTTGTTTCTGCCTCGTAGTTATGTGCATCCTAAGGCAATTAAGAAAGTGTTTAGTGAGTACAGTGATGAGGGACATTGATAAGGCGATTATACGTGTGCTGAGGATTTATGTAAACTTAAAATACTGTAGGGGAGATACAGCTTAAGCCTCTTAATCATGGAAAGATCATTTCCAGTTGAAATTATTTAATATCAACACTTTCTCCTTTCTTTCTCTCTCTCTCTCTCTCTCTCTCTCTCTCTCTCTCCCTCCTCCCCTCTCTCTTTCTTTTTTCTTTCTTTCTCTTTTTGAGACAGTATTTAAACTCTCTGTGTAGCTGAGGATGCCCCTGCCTTTGTTCAGTCTTGGGATTATAGCTGTGCCACTGCACTAGATCTGTGCTTGCTAGAGGTGGCAGCAGAACTTCGTGCATGCTGGGCAAGCACTCTGTTTATTAGTTGTGCTGCGTTCTTAGCCCTTTCTATTTCATAGTCATATAGTCCAGCTGCCCTTGGGCTCCCGGTGTAGCACAGGCTAGCTTAGGTATTCTGATCCTCAAGGCTCCACTTCTTGAGTGAGTGCTGGGAGAACAGGCCTGCACCACCAAACCCAGAGCAACAGAGTTTCTTGAGTTTATTCTGTAGATGAATACATGTATACAAGCTATTCTTGGATTTAGAACTTAGGCAAGCCTGTTCTGTGTGATGACAGTTCCAATTGATTAAAAAACAAACAAACAAAACCAAATTGAGCGTTTGCATGTGTATATGCACACTATGTACCTGATACCTGCAGAGGCCAGGAGGCCAGAAGAATGCATTGTATCCCATTGGGGCTGGAATTATAGGTGCCTGTGAGCTGCCCTGAGTGGGTGCTGGGAACTGAACTTGGGTCTTCTGCAAGAACAGCAAGTGTTCTTAACCACTGAGCCATCTCTCCAGCCTCTCTACTTTTTATTCATTACATTAATTTGGTTGTTTCTTCTAATTTAACAACTGTTTCCTTTTTTAAAGATGGTGATACTTGTTAATTTAATGGGCTTGATTTCATTTCTATCTTTAATTCATTAGCAAAGATTATTTCATGCATTCTGATTCAGGTTTAACATGTTGAGATAACCTTTGGCATTGGTTCCGGAGCTCCCTGTGTAACTCTCGCACCATGAGCTCAGAGTAAAATGCCTGTAGCTTCCTCATGAACAGCAAGTGAGATCTCCTTCAAAGCTGGATTCTTATACCCCACTTCTCACTCAGATCTTTCAGTCCTGCCAGTGTGCACCAGAGGTCATTTCACAGAGCTCCTTACCTGCCTCTCTCCTGCATTGCGTGTCTGTGGACTTGAGGTGAAGTGCCACCTGATGGCATGTCTGGCCTTCCTGTTTTCCTTGCTGGCACAGTGTAGCGTGTCTACCTCCCATCATTCACCCTCCTGACCTGGTTTCTTTTCTTTATTTTTATGATAAGACATGAATATTGATTCTTCATTTTCCCCCCTGTGGCCTCTGAGTGTTCTTATCTCTGGTAAGCTGGCTAAATAGGACGGTTACTTCTGTGTGTTCGGAGTGACTTTATTTTTCCAGTACTCAGTTCAGTATGAAATAGTTGATTTTTAGGTCTATATGTCTCAATCTTACAAATGATTTAAATGGAAGTTTCTGCATTCTTGGCCATGGAAGGGGACGGATGCCCCTGTGCCTGGCAGAGCAGTGCGCCTTGCTGTTACTGAGTTGGCTGGTGCCTCACCTCGCAAGGGCACTGGTGACTGAGGGACAAATGCACTTTCCCCCATTCCCCGGGCCTCTGCTAATCTGCAAGCTGCTGATTTTCCTCCCTTTCTTTTTACTGGACTAGTGGCTCCTCCCTTAGTGCAAACAGCCACAGAGCGATATTGCTATGGCTACCTTTTATGTCATTTATCCAGGAAGTATGAGCAGACCTAGCTATTCTTTGTTAGTTTTATGTGTCTGACAGTGAAGTGGGTATTAGATATGGGAAGAAGTCATATCCAAATGCTGAGCCAAACCGACTTCAGAACTTACCATTGTTTTATTTCTTCATTTCCCCTTCTTTTGTGTCATGATTTTAATTAGAAGTAATACATGAAAATTATAAAAACTAGAAAATACTAAAATGGTTAATTGAAAGCCATGTTTGTCCCACCAACAGTAATCATCAATATTCTGTCAGGTTGTAAAATACTTTTTAAAACTTCGTTCTTAGGCTGAGAAAGAAATCTATCTGCCTGGTACAGAGACAGGCAGATAGACCCATATCTAATACTCACTTCACTGTCAGACACATAAAACTAACAAAGAATAGCTAGGTCTGCTCATACTTCATAATAGTCCCAAATAATATAAAATTCCTCGGTGTGACTCTAACCAAGCAAGTGAAAGATCTGTATGATAAGAACTTCAAGTCTCTGAAGAAAGAAATTGAGGAAGATCCCAGAAGATGGAAAGATCTCCCATGCTCATGGATTGGCAGGATTAGTATAGTAAAGATGGCCACTTTGCCAAAAGCAATCTACAGATTCAATACAGTCCCCATTCAAAATTCCAATCCGATTCTTAAGAGAGTTAGAAAGAACAATTTGCAAATTCATTTGGAGTAGCAAAAAACCCAGGATAGCTAAAACTATCCCCAACAATAAAAGGACTTCTGGGGAAGTCACCATCCCTGACCTCAAGCAGTATTACAGAGCAATAGTGATAAAAACTGTATGGTATTGGTACAGAGACAGGCAGATAGACCCGTGGAATAGGGTTAAAGACCCAGAAATGAACCCACACACCCATGGTCACTTGAGTTTTGACAAAGGAGCCAAAACCATCCAATGGAAAAAAGATAGCATTTTCAACAAATGGTGTTGGTTCAACTGGAAGTCAGCATGTAGAAGAATGAAAATCGATCCATTCTTATCACCATGTACAAAGCTTAAGTCCAAGTGGATCAAGGACCTCCACATCAAACCGGATACACTCAAACTAATAGAAGAAAAAGTGGGGAAGAGTCTCGAACATATGTGCACTGGAGAAAATTTCCTGAACAGAACACCAATGCCTAATGCTCTAAGATCTAGAATCGACAAATGGGATCTCAGAAGCTGCAAAGCTTCTGTAAGGCAAAGGACACTGTGGTTAGGACAAAACGGCAACCAACGGATTGGGAAAAGATCTTTACCAATCCTATAACTGGTAGAGGGCTCATATCCAAAATATACCAAGAACTCATGAAGTTTGACTCCAGAGAGCCAAATAACCCTATTAAAAAATGGGGTACAGAGCTAAACAAAGAATTCACAGCTAAGGAATATTGAATGACTGAGAAGCACCTAAAGAAATGCTCAACATCCTTAGTCATCAGGGAAATGCAAATTAAAACAATCCACTTCACACCAGTCAGAATGAATAAGATCAAAAACTCAGGTGACAGCAGATGCTGGCGAGGATGTGGAGAAAGAGGAACAGTCCTCCATTGTTGGTGGGATTGCAAACTGGTACAACCTCTCTCGAATTCAGTCTGGAGGGTCCTCAGAAAATTGGACATTGCACTACCTGAGGACCCAGCTATACCTCTCTTGGGCATATACCCAAAAGATGCTCCAACATACAACAAAGACACATACTCCACTATGTTCATAGCAACCTTATTTATAATAGCCAGAAGCTGGAAAGATCCCAGATGCCCTTCAACAGAGGAATGGATACAGAAAATGTGGTACATCTACACAATGGAGTACTATGCAGCTATCAAAAACAATGACTTTATGAAATTCATAGGCAAATGGATGGAACTAGAAAATATCATCCAGAGTGAGATAACCCAATCACAGAAAAACACACATGGTATGCACTCATTGATAAGAGGATATTAGCCCAAACGCTCAAATTACCCAATTAGACCACATGAAACTCAAGGAGGACCAAAATGTGGATGCTTCACTCCTTTGAAAGGGAAACAAAAATATCCATAGGAGGAAATAGGGAGGCAAAGTTTAGAGCAGAGACTGAAGGAACACCCATTCAGAGCCTGCCTCACATGTGGCCCATACATATACAGCCACCAAAACTAGATAAGATGGATGAAGCTAAGAAGGGCATGCTGACAGGAACTGGATGTAGATCTCTCCTGAGAGACACAGCCAGAATATGTCAAATACAGAGATGAATGCCAGCAGCAAACCACTGAACTGAGAACGGGACCCCCGTTGAAGGAATCAGAGAAAGGATTGAAAGAGCTGAAGGGGCTTGGGACCCCATAAGAAAAACAGTGTCAACCAACCAGAGCTTCTAGGGACTAAGCCACTACCCAAAGACTATACATGGACTGACCCTGGGCTCCAAATTCATAGGTAGCAGTGAATAGCCTTGTTGGGGCACCAGTGGAAGGGGAAGCCCTTGGTCCTGCCAAGGTTCGATTCCCAGTGTAGGGGATTGTTGGGGGGGGTGCTAGTAGGGGGTGGGTAGAGAGGGGAACACCGATATAGAAGGGGAGGGGGAGGACTGATGACAGGAAACTGGGAAAGGGAATAACATTTGAAATGTAAATAAGAAATACCCAGTTTAATAAAAATGGAAGAAAAAAAAAGAACAAGCAAGAGTCAACTGCCTAAGCAGTGAAACTTCGGGATGTCTTTGTTGTTCTGTGACTAAGCTAGCGCAATATTGGGGCCTTTTAAACTTTTTGATTGAGTTCTGCATTGGACATGGGAATAAAGTGGTAGAGCTTAAAAGACTCTAATCACATTAATTAAAGTAATGAATTTAGGTTCAGGGACTTAAACGTGTGAAATTTCTTTTTCTCCTAAAGTTTTAGCCTCAATTAACTGGAACTATAGCCACTGTGAAGTTAATTATACTCTTCCCTTCTATTTTTTATAACATTGCTTTATCTTATGAAAATAAAGATCTGATTCCAAGGTGGGGGGGACTTTGTTCTCCACGCTGGCAGGTTATTGATCAATCAATACCTGTTTCTTCCTTGTAGACCACAGCTTACTTCAGTAGAAGCAGCCCTGTGTCTATCAACACGTCCAAGTTCATATCTGATCACATTTGTGTGCTACACACAGTACTGTCACTTTCAGTGTGGATGATCTGAGTACTTCTGGTGACAGTGAGAGTCTCTGGGTAGAACAGTCAGAGCTCATGAGCAGGTTTGGGCTCTGTGTTGACCGTGGAGCTTGTTAAAGTGCTCTGAAGGACTAAAAAGGGGTGTTCTGTGCAGATTCCTTCTGTTGACTCCAGTAGGGCCTCGGTTGTAGTGTGTGTAAGACATCAGCATATGGTTAAACGCAGAGCTGTCTCCACTTCTGTAACTTTAGAGATTGTGTGTCATAAGAATGATTCAGTGGGCTAGAGGTCAATAGCACTGTGGCTGCTCTTGCAAAAGTTCAATACCCAGCATCCACATGACAGCTGTCTGTAACTCCAGTTTTAGGGAATTTGGTGCCCTCTTATGGCCGCCATAGACACTGTGTGTGGTGCATAGACATGCATGCAGACACCCCTACACACACACACACACACACACACACACACACACACACACACACACACACACACACACACACACTATTCATCCACATACTGAATACATGTCCATCTTGTAGGATTATCTGATGATTTTTGTGTTTGGTAGTGGTACCATTCTTTCTATTCTGGCTCCAAAATTTGCCTTTACTGTGATAGCCTCTGCCTTTACTGTGATGGCCTCTGTGCCTTTACTGTGTTTGGCATGGAAGTTACTACTTATTTTAGGTAGATATGTATGTATGTTTGTATGATTTTTGGGAGAGGGTATTTCTGTATAGACCAGGCTGGCTTGGAATTCACTGTTTAGCTCATTCTGGCCTCAAACTAATGTCTCAGACGTAACCTCCTGTTAAGTGTAAATCACAGGCATGTACTGCCATATCTGGTTTTTCAGAGTTTAGGTCCTTTCCAGCTGCCTCGTGGAGGCTGCCTAACAGTCGCATTCTTTCCTCTTTCTAAGTACAAAGCTGGGGTACTTTCTTTCCATTCCTGGGGCGTTCTTATCGCTTCTCTGTTTTTCAACAATGTGCTTTAGAAAAAATGCTTATACACACTAAACACGTACTGTTTGTATGAGAGACTGTCATTTGTGTTTAGTGTTTATTTGGTTTCTGTTTGTCGGTGTTAGGCATATACACTTGAGTAGATAGTTTTTAAAGTTATTTTAAAAGTCGGGACGGTGTGCAGCGTTTTAGAAAACACTCCATCACAAACATTCTCCCATGTCCCTCGTTGTTTTGTTCCGTAATGCAGGTATGTTCTGGCCTGTGCTCCCTGCTGGACCTTGAGTCCCCACATTCTTCCATATGTGTTCTTAGCTCTAGCACTGCGGGCTTGGTTTTTGATCGATGTAACACGTTATACTAATGGTTTTATTAATGTCATGTTTCTTGTCCTCCCCCCCTTTTTTTCTTTCAGGTAATGTGGCTTTAGATAATCTGCAGATAAAAGAAAATGCTCTGGTAAGGGTTATTATTTTTTAAATTATGCTTAATAACTCAGCGAATTTGGCAAGCTCTTAGAAACGTTTGGTTACTAGGCATCTGTACCAGGTACCAGATAAAGTGACTGAGTCACTCCAAGCAGGGTTCTTTATTTAACTATTTGTCATTGGAAATCATGAGATTAAAGATTTACAGTTTCCCCTGCAATGATCAATTTTTTTTTCCCAAAATGGAATTCATTTGATTGTATAGCTTTGCTGTCTCCGTTTCTCTTATGGAAATATTTTTCTTCAGAGTTATCTATGTGTATTTTCCAGGCACTTGGTGCTAAGCAGTGATCGAGGGGTATGGAGCAGTGTAGTGACATGCTAGCCATAGAGTATTGAGGGAACGGTAAGGTGTAAGGAGGGACTTACACTTAGCTTTAGTGTGGAATTTGCATCATTTGCTGTTGAGCTAAAAGCAAAGTAGCACTCACCCTCCCGACCAATGAGGTTACGTTTTAACCTGGAATACAAACTGCCATCTACAATGTCACTTAAGGTTTATTCACCACACTTTAGATTTCCCACATGTGCTTGTGTGTGTGTGCGTGTGCGTATATGGATATATGCTTCTTTCCCCCCCATTTAGACAGTCTCATGTAGACAACTTTAGCTCAGATTCACTACATAGCTGAGGCTCACCTTGAATTCCTGATCCTCCTCCTTCCATTTCCCGAATGCTGAGATTACCAGCTCGTGCTAGACTTTCTTATTTCTCTGTTTCAGTTTCTTACTATGCACAGTGGCTCAGTAGCAGAGCCCACCTTGGCCTGGCCAAGATGGGAAAAAGATTCTGGTACATTGGAAATACTCACAATGCCTAACCATCCTTCCCTGTCTTTATGTGGCATGCTAGAGGTTAGAGTCAGTATGAGAAGATTTTATAAGAAATAAGTATAAATACAACAATGAGAACGGTTTTCATGACCATCCCCAAGAGACAGGATGAACTATCAGCATAATCAGAGTTCTATTAAAATTAAGTGTAATCAGTTACTTCATAATTTATAGACTTCATTAGTGAGAACTAGCCCTCTCTCACAGTTTAACCAAATTAGTGAGGTTTTATTGATTGGTTGATTGGTAGTTCTGTAGATGAAACCTTGTGTCTTCTGCGTGTTGGGCTGATGCTATTACACTGTACTGTGTCCCTAGACTGAAGTTTTATTTGGAAATGGGAACTTTAGTCCTCGTTAAATTATTCCAAGAGAACAGAAAGTGAGCCTGGGACAACACTTACTAGGTGGCTTATGTTGAATATACTTTTCCTGATCCCTGGGGAACAGAGTCCTTACTTCCGCCAATTCTTTTGCCAAAGGTTTTGTGTCCTGTTCCTCTGCACCTAGAATGTTTGTAGAGTTGTATGATCATGAGAATGGATTCTTAGCCAATCATAACCTACAGTATTGTAGTTCAGTGTTGAAATATTCCCAGTATTCCTGTATGTTACACAATACCGGGCAGAAAGTGTATGTGTTAAATAACACCTAATAAGTCCCTGCTGACCGTTAAAGTGTAGCAATCGTTATGAAGGAGAGTTATGGTTTAGTACCCAGGAGTCCAGATAAGGCAAAATTTATTATTATTTGTTGGTGTGTATAATTTGTTAAGAAAAATGCTAGTTTGGTAAATAGTATGTTAGAGCCTTCCTTTTTAGGGGTTTTGTTTGCTCATTTGCTAAAAATTATCTGAGAGAATTATTCAGTGATTGTTTTTAGCCGACTTACGTGCATGGACTTTGTTCTTCTTGTATTTCAGGTAAACAATGTCCATCTGTTTCATTTATTAAAATAAAATACCCAGTTTATGTAATTACTTTCCTTATAAACCATCTTCTGTTTTTCCTGTTTATAATGTTGCTTCTCTGAAACTTCTTTATGCAAAACTACCATTTAGTGAAGCAGTCATAGCCATGAGTTAATCAGTTCTATCATTGATGTGCACGGGGATTTGGGGGCTGCATAAAGATGTCCTTTAATTTTTGTCTTCCTTCCGAAGAGTGAATTGGATGTTCCTTTCAAAGTCAAGGCTGGCCAGATTGGTGAGTACGTCACTCTCAATGAGTTGCTTAGTTCTCTGTAGAGTTCATTTTGCCTGTACTGTTTAACCCGAGAAGTCTTCTAGGCTTTACCAGAAATGTGGGAAGTTTTTGGTTTATCTTAGTTTCCGAGCTCTAAGCCTGAACATCAAATACATATCTACTTTATAAAAACCAAGGAGATAGAGAATAGTCGTTACCTCCAGGCTTTGGGTTTACTACGTAAAACACCTCCATTTCCAAAGTTTCCTTACAGTCTCTATATCTGTGAAAGCCATACGGTTTTAAAACACTGTGACGTAGACTTAAATGAAGTCCTCCTGTTCGCTCACTCATCTTCACTTGATGTATTATGCAGCAGTGTGGTATGGACCGTGTGCGTGGGTAAGTACGAAGTCTCCTTCTTTGCAGCCAAACTTACCCATTTTCCATAACTCAGCATACACGTCTGCTGGAGAAATTATCAATAGGAAATTTTACCTGCAGAACTCTCCTAAATAGTTCATGGGACCTGATCTATCAGTTATCTGCCGTTTATTATCTGTCTGTCTGTCTGTCTATCTATCTATCCATCCATCCATTCGCCCATCCACCCTCCCATCCACCCTCCCATCCACCCACTCAGTCATCTGTCTAAAGTGCAGCTCCAGATGGGTTACTGTTACTTTAGAATTTGACTTTGACTTAATGATGTATGCACTCCTCTTCTACAGCCTACTGCTAGATTCTTCAGTCACTCCTCTGCCGAATTTTAGGGCTTTATCTTTTACCATTTTAGCATCTCCCACCACCTCCTTTTATTGAAAATAGTTTTTTTCTCACATAGTAGATCCTTATTACCATTTCCTCTTCCTGTAAACCACCAGTTTTTCCCCATCTCCCCTTCCGTGCGAATCTACTCTCTTTCTGTCTCTCATGAGAAAGCGAACAAGCTTCTAAAGGATAATAATATATTAATATACTGATATAATATAACACATAAAGAACGTAACATGTCTGAATTGGACAAAAACAAGGAAAAGAACCCAAGAGAAAGCACCACAAGAATCAGAGACCCACTCATTTGCATGTTCAGGAATCCCATGAAAACACTAAAGTGTAATCTATAATATGTATGCAGAGGACCTGGTGCAGACCCTTGCAGGCCCTGCGTGTGCCTCCTCAGTCTCTGTGAGTCCACATGAACCTTTTTGATTAGAAGGCTTTGCTTCCTTGATGCCTTCCCTCCTTTCTGGCTCTTACACTCAGTCTGGCCACCTCTTCCTCAGGGTCACTTGAGTCCTGAGGGAAGGGATGTGATGGCAGCATCCCATTTAGGGCTGAGCATTCCAGGGTCTCTTGCTCTCTGCATGATATCTGGCTGCGGGTCTCTGTGTTTGCTCCCATCTACTGCAGGAGGAAGCTTTCCTGAGGGCTGAGCAAGGCACTGGTCTACGAGCGTAGCAGACTGTCACGAGGACTCACTTTATTGCTACATTTATCGTCACCGTTACCATCTAGAGCAGTAGTATTTGGTTTTCCCCTAGCACCCTGGGCTATCTAGTCCCAGGTGCTTGCTCCTCCAAATGTTGGGTATGGTTTCCATCTTGTGGAGTGTGCCCTAAGTCAAATCAAATGTTGGCTGCTCACTCCCACAGCGCTGTGCCACTGTCGCCCTAGCTTATCTTGCAGACAGGATAGCATTATGGATAAAAGGGTTCCTGGGTGGGTTTGTATTCATGTTTCTCCTTTGGGAGTATGCAGAGTATTCTTGTATCAAAGACTTAAATATAGGGGTGAGGACTCTAATAGGGATCAACTCAACTTCTCTATACTTAGTGAGTTGTGTAGGTGTTATCTTTAGTAATGGGGACTTGCCATCAGTTTGTGGAGAATAACTGGTAGTTTTGGTAATAGCCTGGGTTGTTTGGGGATTCCCCTGGGACCTTTTTGGCCAACAACTCAATTAGATGTAACCCAATCTCGGTACTGGAAGCTTCATTTGGTAACAAGTGATGACCAGTTGAGGTTTGTCTCCTCCATTATTTGACCATTTCATTTTGAGATCTCTCTCTCTCTCTCTCTCTCTCTCTCTCTCTATATATATATATATATATGTATGTGTGTATATGTATATGTGTGTGTGTGTGTGTGTGTGTGTGTGTGTGTGTGTGTGTGTAAGTGTGTAAGCTGCTACTGTGTTAGTTCCCATAATGCCTATTTAGTGGCCCTTTATTTTGGCTGTCTCTCCTTGTATTCCCTCCCTCAACTCCCTTTCCCCTACCCCTCCTTACTTGATCTTCTCACACCAGTCCTCTGCATCCATCCATAACTATCTATTCTATTTCCCTCTCTTAATGAGATCTATTTGTTCCCTCTAGTCTCTTAGTACCTAACCTATCCCTAACCTATGTGGTTCTACAGATTGAAGCTTGGTTATCAATGACTTAACAGCTAGTGTCCGCATATAAATGAATGCATGTCATATTTGTCTTTCTGTGTTTGGGATACCTTACCCAGCACGATTTTTTTCCAGTTTCATTGAATTACCTGGGATTTTCTTTCTTTCTTTCCTTTTTTTAGTGGCTCAGTAACACTCTTATTTTGCAATGTACCACTTTTCCTTATTCATTCTTCTGTTGAAGGATATTTAGGTTGTTTCCAGTTTCTGACTACTGTGAGTAGATCAGAAATGAACATGGTTGAGCAAGTGTCCTTGTGGTAGGATGAAGAATCCTTTGGGTATATGCCCAAGAGTGGTATAGCTGGATTTTGAGGTAGATCAGTTCCCATTTTCCTGTGGAACAGCCACACTAACTTCCATAGTGACTATATGAGTTTGCAGTGCTACCAGCAATGGCTGAGTGCTCTCCCAGTGCTGCTCAGTGCTCCTGTTAAAGGGGAATTCCTGTGGTTTTGACCTTATACTCACTAAGAAGGGAATTGCCTTGTTAGGAGGTCATCAAGTTCCATGTATGCATTATCCGTTGTAAATATAGGCAGTACTCACTATAAAACCACAAGAATTAGAAGTGATCCAAAAGTATACTGATGATATTAATAGGCAACTCTGACATGGAAGCCATATAAGAAACCCAACAGCTTTGAAGACTGAAGAGAAATTGAAATTTAAAAAGTGTTATTAGTTTAAATTGTATTGGTGTGCATCAGGCCAGGGGTGCCTGGGAGCTCAGATGCCCTTGGGGTTGGAGTTACAGGCATTCGCCATCCACCTGACGTGGGTGCTGGGAACTGAGCTCGGACCCCATGAAAGAGCATTAAGTGTGCTTAGCCTAACCACTGACCATCTCTCTCGTCCCTGAGAAATGAAAATTTTATTGCAGAAATAATTTGATATTTTATACCTGGACTATATATCCACACAAAACTGACATAGTTATATAGCTATCCAGTTCTCCAGAATATTCTCTCTTGTAGAACATTATTTTATTTCCTTTCAGTTTGTTGTATCAAATTGTTTGAATGTTGAGCACCGTTCTTTAAATACACCCGTGATGCTGGTCACATGACTTAGTTGTTCATATCCATGAGTGAGTCACAGACTCTTTTCTAATAAGTCTTGCTAGCAGCACTGACCCAATGTCATTATTTATCAAAATTATAGTGAAGGGGACTAGAGAGAAGGTTCCTTGGTGAAGGGCACTGGCTGCTCTTGCAGAAGACTGTCACTCACATGGCAGCTCGTATCTCAACTCCAGTTACAGGGGATCCAACACCCTCTTCTGGCTTCCACAGACATACATGCTGCCCAAACAACCACACACACACAAAATATATAGTAAAAATTCTAGTGGAGGAAGATATTTTATTTTTGGAACGTGGGAAACTTCAGGGGTAGGAAGGCTAGGACAGATGTGTAGCAGTCCTGACAGCTGACTGGCACATTAGCTCTTGTAGCCTTGGAAGGAAGGGCTCTGGAGACTGGAAAAAGATAAGAAATGGCCCTGAAATGGTTTTGTCTGTTTCAGAATTCATATCTCCCTTCTCTTCTGCCATCGCAGCCTCTCCTGTGTAACACCAAGTGAGTTAGGAATATTAGGCCCACAGTTCTTGAAGGTGGGTGTTTTTATGGGCTTGTTTCTGGCTGTCATTAGGCTGACCTGGAACTTGCTGTGTAGTGAGTCTGACTTTGAACTCCTGATCCTCCTGCCTCCTACTCCCAGCTGCTGGGATGATAGGTGTGTACCACCATGCTCAGCCTAATACCATTGTTTCTAAGAGAGAAAGTCTGTCCTGCTTCTAAGGGACTTGTAAGTACACATTTGGAAGTTAGATTTGAGTTTTATAGCATCAGCAACATGAAGGACGATGATAGTGATTGTAAACAGCACGCCTTGCCTTCAGGTCCTGCCTCTGTCACTGATGGGTGTTTGACCCGCTGCCCCATTCATAAAGAAGAGAAGGGACCTCTCTGCTGCTTTGGTTCCTATTTGCACAGACAGTATTTACAGCGCCTGTACTGATTTAGTTGTCGGTGCGGCTGGAAGAGCGTGTGCAGTCTTCAGGCGTGTGCAGCGCTGAGCTCTGGCTCCAGCACCCTCGCTGATGACCTCGCTGGGCCTCGGTGACTAATGACACCGAGCTGCCTTTTCCTTTTCCAAATCGCAGTGATTACTGTGTGACTTACCTTAGGGTCTTGAGATATCAAATCAGGTAACTATCATTAAGTTTGGAAAGTATAAAATAAACATTTTGAATATTGAATTCCCCCCTCCTCTTTTTTCCTAAGTGGCAAACATACTAAATGCCTGGTGAGTTTTGTACTTTTCATGGGAAAAAAAATTGAGAAATTTATTTGTATCTTCTTTAGCAGTCAAGTAAGGATTTAAGATGGAAATTATGTTTCTTTAGATAAATTAACTTTGAAGATTCCTTGGAAAAACCTTTATGGAGAAGCAGTGGTTGCTACCCTAGAAGGATTGTACCTGCTTGTGGTCCCTGGAGCAAGTATGTTGTTTTACATTCTAATCATAGAGTGACATTGCAGTGACGTGAAACTGTTCCCCGTGAAGTAGTCTAAAATTAACTGTTTTTTTTTTTTTTTGCTATTGTAAGATATTGTGATTATTTCCCTTTTTGTCTCTTAAAATTAGTTTTTTAGCTCATCATAAAAATATTGCCTTTCATCATGGCAGCTTCATATATCTACTACTATATTTCCTTCAAAATCTCCCTATTTAACTTTTCTATTTTCCTAGTATATATTATCGGATATAGGATTACAGATAACAATGATGTTATGATTATTAATTATTCCCAAAACACTTTGTGAGGACATTTTTATCAATCTGCGTCGACTCCAGATGATGTCACTGTAGAGGCCCAGAGGAGGCTGCTTGCCTGCCCTTTCTTCTTTTCTTCTTTTCTTTCTTGTTTTTTGAGGCAGGGTTTCTCTGTGTAGCCCTGGCTGCCCTGGAACTCACTTTGTAGACTAGGCTGGCCTCGAATTTGGAGATCCACCTGCCCCTCAGAGGCATGCACCACCATACCCAGCTTCCAGTTAATTATTTTAAAGATTTATTTATTTATGTGTATTTGTGTGTGCCTGTGTGAGTTTATGCTCACCACACGTGTACAGGTTCCCTTCAAGGCAGGAAGGGGTGTCAGATCTGGAGCTGGATCTGAGTTGCCTGATGTGGGCGCTGGGAACCGAACTCGGGTCCTGTGCAAGAGCAGCAAATGCTCTAAAGCACTGTGCCATATCTTCAGCTCCCTTAAGTCTTCTTTATAGATACTAAAACTTTTACCACTCAGGCAGTATTCTGACATATTTTCTGTCGTCTGATTTCTCTTTTAGCCACCTTTCCCATCTGTTCTGTGTTTAGCTACCTTCCTTCTTCTGATTTCTTTCTTTTTTCCTTTGTGAGGTTTGTAAACGAATAGGAATAATTTTTTTTTTATTTTATTAACTTGAGTATTTCTTATTTACATTTCGAGTGTTATTCCCTTTCCCGGTTTATGGGCCAACATCCCCCTAACCCCTCCCCCTCCCCTTCTATGTGGGTGTTCCCCTCCCCATTGCCGCCCTCCCCCCAACAATCATGTTCACTGGGGGTTTAGTCTTAGCAGGACCCAGGGCTTCCCCTTCCACTGGTGCTCTTACTAGGATATTCATTGCTACCTATGAGGTTAGAGTCCAGGGTCAGTCCATGCACAGTCTTTAGGTAGTGGCTTAGTCCCTGGAAGCTCTGGTTGCTTGGCATTGTTGTTCATATGGGGTCTCGAGCCCCTTCAAGCTTTCCAGTTCTTTCTCTGATTGAATAGGAATAATTTATGTGTAAATTTTTATAGGTTTATTTCTACAGAAGTGTTTTTTCATCTTCTAAAAATAATGTTAACATATGACTATAATAATAAGGTTAAAGCTTTCCATTTGTTTGATGATTTCATTTCTTTCTGTGAGAATTAACTATATGCCTTTAGGTATTAAGTATGATGCTGAGAAAGAAGAAAAGTCCTTGCAGGATATTAAACAGAAAGAACTTTGCCGAATTGAAGAAGCCCTTCAAAAGGCAGCAGAAAAAGGTAAGTTTATTTTATTAATTAAGC
Source organism: Rattus rattus (assembly GCF_011064425.1). Taxonomy (NCBI): domain Eukaryota; kingdom Metazoa; phylum Chordata; class Mammalia; order Rodentia; family Muridae; genus Rattus; species Rattus rattus. The sequence continues at coordinate 62,232,920 of NC_046161.1, forward strand.
TTGTTATAATACCTAGGCATATCTATATTTTAGGCATATCTAATGTCATTTCATAGGTTGATTATGTATTTGTTTGTTTGTTTGTTTATTGAGTCAGAGTTTCTGTATGTAGCCCTGGCTGGCCTGGAATTCACTCTATAGACAAGGCTGGCCAGGAATTCAAAGAAACCTACCTGCCTCTGCCTCCTGAGTGCTGGAATTAAAGTCATGTGTCACCACCACTCAGCTTTCATCGGCTTCCTGAAGCCCAGTTCCAAAGAATGAACTTTCTTTTCAGACCATAAAACACTGTTCATGAATATTTCAGTGGCCAACATTGAGGACCGATTGGTTTTGTCTGGTGACCATTTTATTCTAAGTTCCCAAGGGCAACTGTATTTTGAATGACATTGAGGTATATGTATTTTGTGTGTGTTCATTTACACACTTTGTATGTGTTCAGTTCAAACGCCTGTGTGTTTGTCAGATGACAGGGTTAAGTGTCACAGTAGGAGGTGTACTGCTATGTACAAGGCTCGGCTGCTGTGACCGTTTCCCCATCTTTTCATGAGAAAAAGGATTTTCAGAACGAGGTTTTTCTTCAGGTTTCAACATTTCAACACCCTCACTAATTTCTATCTTTTTGTCAGATAAATTTGATAATTACATTACATTTTGATTTTGACTTTGATTTCTAGAGTCAGGACGGAATGAAATGAAAGGCGTTATTAGTCTGATTGAAGGACTCGTCAGATTGCAGTTAGTTTGTCTCTTTAGAATCAAGCCATATCCTGCTCTGACCAAGATACTGTTTATCAGTATTTTGCATCATTTTTGAGTCATTTGGTGGTGTATATAAATTTCAGTGGTGATGAAGGCAGATAGCTCCTTATTACATAAGGTGAATATTTTTGAGTTTTTATTCTTTCATGCTGTGTACAAAACGTCTTTTTCCTACAAGGAAAATAGAACAGGGCAAAGCAGATATTAACTTAGAAATGAGTTGAAGTACAGTTACACAGGAGGCAGGGAGGCTCTCTCTGTGGCCCTGGAAGCATGAACCGGTGAGGAGTCTATTTTAGAATGACTTCTTGAGCTCTGTGTGGTTGTTTAGGTCTGGCTGCTCTGGAGGTTGATGTGGGAGATCCTGTGACCCAGTAGTGTGGGCCACATCGGAGACCCTTCTCAAACGCCAGTCACAGAAGCAGTATCTGCTCTTGGGGTTTCCAGGTCACTGACCGCAATTCCTCTTTGTCCCAAGTTATGTTTTTCTTATGTAGAAATGTTGGTTTTTTTTTTTTACTAGAAGTTACTAATGCCAGTCATAATACAGAAGCTATCATAATAGAAGAAAACATGTGAAAGCCTTAATAGTTTTTCCCTTTTCTCTTTTACACTTTCATAAAGCATGGTGAAGTTTTCTGGCAGTCCAGTAGTGTTTCTGGTTTTTAAAAACATCCATTTTGCTTCATTAGTATGTAGAAATAGTTCAATAAAAATGAGGCATGTCACTTGGACACTAGTGGAACTTCATTTCTTTCTATATAATTCTAAGTAAGTTTATTTTTTGAATTTACACACCCATATATGCACACATGTGCACACAGGTATACACACATGCACATGTGCATATACACATAAACACATATATATTCATCCAGGCACAATGGCATATTTAGGTATAGAGCTACACAATTGCACATTAATAGTACATATATAATTAATATTTTATCTTTGAGAGATCTTCAACTCCCCCTTTTCTAGGACTATTGTAATAGCTTAAAAAATAATTTAGTATTTTCAGTGCTCTGTAAGAAAGGCGTGATCTGGCCCTAGTGAAAATAGTTTAGCTCCACACTGACGTGCTTGGGTCTGGTGGAGATTCGTGTTTTCTCAATGGAGGGTGAACACTTGTGGGTCTAGTCCTGTGTTAGGTCTGTGCATTATGTAAGGCAAACATGGCAGCCTCTTGGGTGATAAATTTTAGGGTTTGTCAGCCTGTACTTAAAATTCAGAAGGTAAAATTCAGTTTCACGTACTGGGTTCTGAATGTAACGCAGATTAATTTAGGAATTGTGGTATATGCTGAGAGATCATTTTCCTGTACTGAAGAGATCTGTTGTTAGCATTTTGACCACATTATAAATATTCTTTCCTAGTTTCTGTGGCTATGCATCATCTTCTTGTGAGCTTTTGCTGTAACCTTATGTTGTAGTGACCTCTAACAATAGAATTATTTCATTGCTACTTCAGAACTGTAATTTTGCTACAGTTATGAACTGCGATGTAAGTATCTGATATATTGGATATTTGTTATATGATATCTGAGGGGGTCACAGCCCACAGGTTGAGAACCATTGTTTAACTGCTTCTCATGTTACCGTATTAATCAGTAGTTATTACATAATTATCACGCTTTTTCAGACTTACTTTCCCAGTATTTCTTGATTTTAAAGTCTGGGGTACCGTTGCCTGTGTGGAGACTCAGGGCGATAAGGAGAGGGGATGTTCCGGCCTGCACGGGCAGATAAGTACGAGTGAGGATGGATGGAACCTCATGTTGATTTACTCTAAAACACGTAGCTTCCTTAAAATGCTGTTACTGTTGTTTGGAACAAAGCCTGAAGTCTTTATTTCAATTTTATAGAATTTGCTTAGCTTTAATAAACTTTTCCTTTCTATTTCTCTGGAGTGGCTTTCTGTACTTGGGAAGGCCATCATATATAGTTTCTCCACGTTTAAAATGTTAATTTTGCAAGGTAATATATACATACACTTAACAATAAAATGGTCCCCCACAGCAGTTAGGGTGATAGATGGCAGTCCCCTGCGCACGTTTTGCTGTCCTTCATACTCTGTTCTTATAAGCCAGTTTATGTTTTAGGAGTCTCAATGCTGTTGTTTTCTGGTTCACTAATGTCCACCATTGTGGGGGTTTTTTTTTGTTTTTTTTTTTTTATGTCCGCCATTGCTGTTTTTTTTTTTTTTTTTTTTCACCCTAATCCCCTTTCTTTTTTTGACTCAAGCCCAAAGACCACAGAGAGATGCCCTTTGCACTTTCAAAAAGTCTGGGCGGGTGGTAATTTTAGGCCAGTTATGTACTATGACAAGGTGATTGCTCAGTATAAAGGCCTAATGGTAGCCTATGGTTATACTTCCTCCTAGAGGTCCTGATTTTCTTGACTTGCAAATACTCCCCTCATTCTTTGTTTAATCTGCTATGAAATGCACTAAGTTTTCCACAGACGAATTGTTGGTTTTTCAGGTATTTTCCCACTCTTTTAATTCCTGCTCCAGTCTTCCTTACATATGTCTTATTATTTTTTTTTTCTTGGAGTTTTCCTTCTGAATTGCTTTTTTCCCTCCTGGTTTATTTAGTGCTGCATAAATGAGCCTCCCTTCCTCACTGGGCAGGAGCTCTACTGCAGAACTTCACCTTCAGTGCCTGCGTAGTTTACTTAGGTTTTGGGTCTGCAAACACAGTCTTGTCGGGCCTGTCCTGTTATTCCTCTGTTGAATTAGCTCCTCCATGGCTTCCTTGCCTGTTCTTTTGTTTCCGCCTGTGTTTGCTGGACACATCTAATAGCTCCCAGCATGACTGAAAGTTCTCCTAAGACTGAATGCTAGATTCTTTTTTCCCTGGGTTTAGAATATCACATTCAAGATTCTGGAAGTAGTAGTTCATACCTGTAATTCTCGTACACAGGAGGATGGCACAGGGGAGGTCACTATAGAACTGTTTGAAAAAACTAGACACACAGACACACATACAGACACACACACATCCCATACACACACACCCCATACACACACACACACCCCACACACACACACACACACACACACACACACACACACACACGGACACACACACACACGGACACACACACACCCCACACACACACACACACACACACACACACACACACACACACACACACACACACACTACAAACTTTCCTCAGGAAATTCCCATCCTCACAGACCTGCCAACAAATAGCAATAAAAACTCCAAACTCAGGATTAAGGAGGTTCAGAAGTAGGATGTCGCATGCTGTGTGTGCTAGCTTCTGGGGAATTTTGAGGCACTATGGTCTTATATGTTGTTGAAAATGGAACTCTCATGTCAAGCAATTTGAATTGGGCAAGTAAGGCATTTGTTTAGTGACAAACAGGAGAAAGTGTTATGTCCCATCAAAAAGGTCCAGTAGAGTGTCAGGAGACTTCAGAATGGGGTGACACGGTTAAGTTGTGCAGCTCAGTAGGTTCTGTGAACATGGAAGACAGAAAGAGTTCTTCAGGTCAGGGAGGCAGGGAGGCAGGGTGGAAAAGGCCAGGCACATGTGGGGAAGAGCTGGAAGTCAAGGGTTTGAGACAGAGTATTTGCATGTACGGTTGGGAAACTAGCTGAGATCACTTTAAAGAGACCTGAATGACAGGGCGATGAGGTCAGTGACCACATTACCTAGTGCAAAGATGAACTTTAGCCTCCAGCTGGCCGAGGAGTGGGAGTTCACAAGCCTTTCTTTAAAAGTCTGAAGTTGCAGTCTAGGCTGTGCTCCCTGTGGGAGGGAAGTGGGAGAGGGAGCTGTCTAGCCAGTATTAACTCCAGTGAGCAATGCCTGCAGGCACCTTGTCTGCAAAGAACAAGTCGCACTGTGTAGTAAGCGGAGACTTTCTCATCTGACTTTAAAGCTAGTGGCAGATATCATAGGAACTTAACGAAAACGGGCCACGTGACAGGCAGGAGGAGAACCCAGATGACACATTTGTGTTGTGTTTGAAAATGCGAGATGACAATGAGACCCAAGCCGTCAGTGCTGTTTATCTGCCTTGCCCAATGTGATTCTTTCAACTTTCACGGTGGAGAATTTTTGTTTGATGTGGAAGGAAGGTTTTGTGTTGAAAGAATGGACGTGCCGTCGCTGGGAACGTTTCCGTAGGGGTGGATGGCTTTATGTCCCTGGCTCTTCACATGTCCTGCAGTGTGGTTTCTGTGGTTCTGAAGCTAAGTCTGCAAAACTAAAGGTGTCTTATAACGCTTTGCATTTCGCTTCCTGCTGCCCTGGGATGCAGGTGCACATGGGGAGTTCATGTATGGCTTGGAAAGCTTGCTTTACAAGGACGTCAAGCCTGGTGGGTATGCATGGTTAATTATACCTAACTTCACGAAACTGATGTTCTTATTTATGAGCTTTTAGTGGAGTCCACTGGACAGTGCGTGTCCTTTGGGAAATATGGAAATGTAATTCACGTTCATACCCTTGCCATCTCTTCCTTTCCCCTCCCTCCGCAGCCATTCACTCATTCACCGAGTCTTTGAGCGTCTTCTGGAAAACTCTGTGCTGGAAGCTTGCTGTTTGTGAGAGAGCACGCACAGCTCACTGCCCCTGTAGAATTCTCAGATCTGCAAGTGACCATGAAATTTGTACTGCCCTCCCTTTGGCTTAGTTTTTAGTACAGTAATAGTGTTTCCCAACAGAGTGCTTTCTTTTGCTTACAGCAGAGACTTTCAAATTCGCAAGCAGTAAGATGGAATGTATGTGTTATATATATTTATTTTAATGCTTCATCCAGAGCCTCAAGGAGGACCCCTGCATTTTTTTCCCATCCTCCTGATTGTGTAATCTTCTCTTCTGTTGTCCTGTAGAGTGTGTTGAAACCTGAAGCTTCACAAAAGCAAACTGAAGGCTGTTTGCTGTAGGATTTAGAATATGAATCTTATGTACACTAGGATGTGTACCAGATAGTAACAGTTTCAATATTTAAATGAAATGTTATGTCTTTATAACTCTTCAGGAATTTATGTTAATTTCAGCACAATTTAGATTTGCTTTGACTAAATGGTAAGTGGGTCTGCATCTCAAATTTCAAATACTGAGTGCTATGGTAGAATCCCTCTGCAGAGAAACTTCTTTAATACATATTTTTATTTTGACAGTGGGAAAATTTACATGGCAGTTTCGAAGCATTAAGTGGAGTTATCTTAAGAACAATTTTTTATTTAATAAATCTATGTAAGGTAGTAACCGTGGTAGACTGCTAATTTGTTACTTTACAAATCTACCATGGTAGTGACCATGACTTACTGCTAATTTGTTACTTTACAAGTCTACCACTGAGGTAGCCGTGGCTGACTGCTAATTTGTTAGTTTGTTCAGTACGAGGATAGCATGGAGAATCTCAGGGCCATTGGGCAGTTTTATAGGCTGCAATGAACTGGCTCTCTGTTGTCACTGCTGCCAGAGTTTTCCGGTCTTTCTAGGAAGAATCTGCCTGGAAGTTATAATGAGTGCTGGTGACCTATCCTAATACCTTCCACAATCACCGGTCTTGTAAAAGCCAGGAAAAGGCACAGTGAAGGAAGCCTTAGCTGATTCATTACCTTCTTTTAGATTTTAAAGTAATCATAGTAAAGTGAGGCTCATGGTGCAGTGAGAAGATTCGTTTGATGATGGCTTAGCTCCCTTAGCTCCTTCCCTTAGCTCCCTGGTCTTAGCTGAGAGCTCACATGTACTTCATGACAATTTCCCCATTCAGTTTCTGAGTACATATTCTTCCCCTACTTCATGTCACTTTTTTTTTTTTTTAACATTAGAGCATCAATTCTCAGGTAGAGCTATTTTCATGGTGATATTAAAGCATTTAACTTTTTTTTTTTAAGATTTATTTATTTTATGTATGTGAGTACACTGTAGCTGTCTTCAGGCACACCAGAAGAGGGTATCAGATCCCATTAGAGATGGTTGTGAGCCACCATATGGTTGCTGGGAATTGAACTCAGGACCTCTGGAAGAGCAGTCAGTGTTCTCAACCACTGAGCCATCGCTCCAGCCCAGCATTTAACTTTTCACTGAGTTGAAATTTGTATCTGGTGTAAGCAATGGCTTGTAACTCAGTGGCTGTCATGGCCTGATTCAAGGTGGGACAGCTCACTGGACTACTTACTGGTCACTATATTCTTTGCTACCGTGCACTCATTACAAAAGCAAAAGAAAATGAAATATGCCAGTATTTCTTAAAGTTTTTTCTTGACAAAGTAGAATTTTAACTTAAATGGACACTAACTTTTGAGCAGGTCTCTAAAATTTTGTGGGACACAGGAGAAGGTGCGTGTGAAGCATTTCTGAATGCTGAGTCAGGTGATTCTCAAGGGTGTTCGTTTGTGCAGATGTGTGAATCGTGTGACGTTGCTTCTTGTGGACAAAGGCCATTTGTACTCCAAAGATTGACAGACTGTCCTCATTCAAGGCTCAGTGTGTAGCTACTACAGAAAACAAAGTGACAGAACCGCCATGTTTGAGTAGTGACACTTGGTGCTTTTGATGAAACATTGGAGTTCTAAGAACCCCTTACTTGCCACCTGGAGCTTGACAACACTTAGTATGGCCAGATTGTCCCGTGAGTCTGAGGTGATTGCAGCAAATTTGCCTCTTGTGTTAAACGTCGGCAGGACTGAACGTGAGGGGGCTCTGCCTCACTCAGTGCAGCATGATTTCTGCATGCCCAGAGATTGGAGAGTCGTGGCTGTCTGAAAGGCCCATGTCACGTGTGCGATGGCCAACTGACTTTAATTGACTGACTATAATTAGATGATATATCTTATATATAATCTAAAACCCTAATGAAGAAACTCTACTTTCTAAACTTGACTGCATTCCTCATAATTACACGTGACCATGCACACACTCGTCCCTTTTCCAGTGGCATATCTGCTTTGGAATCATGTTTTCATCATGGACCTCAATCAGACAACATATCTCAGCAGATTGAAGGCAGAAGCAGACATGTGAATCTCGCCATCTTCCACTAAGCTAGGCCACACTAAAGCCAGATATTACATTTGTACAAATGTAAAATCGTGTGATTCTTCTCACTGGGGATGTGTGTGTGTGTGTGTGTGTATATATATATATATATATATATATATATATATATATATATATATATATTGTTTATGTAGTGCATTACTATAAGTAATCAAGTGATGGTTATTATTTTGAATGAATTGAAAATAGTTTCTGTTTTTTATTTCTAGCATCATAAATTATATTACTTGAAATCTCTTCAAATTGCTCATGCTTTAAATGTGAATTTAAAAAGTCCCAAGATCAAAGTTTTGAGAACTGTCCTAGAGTATTTGAGAATCAGAAGAAATTTATTCTTTATTAGATTAAATAGGGACTTTCTCTCAAAACTCTGTAGCACTTTTGTAGACTTAAGATGGTGTTAGGAGGACTGATGTGGTGCCTTCCACATCTACATGAATGCTAGAACAGGGGCTAGAGCGCTTGTGAAGCTGAGCTAATGGTCAGGCCTGGAGACTCCAGACAGTGCTGCCTCTCTTACCTTCCCCCGGGGATGTTTCTTTGAGAATTGTCTTTCGTACGCTTGATTTATGGAGTGGAATCAGGAACTCTCACTGTGTTAGGAAATGCTAGTGGCTGCGCTAGTCAGCTTCTGTTATCTATGTAACAGACTTCATCTGAAATACCAGTTTATTCTTGTAATTCTAGCTCTTGTCTTAATTTTATGGTAGGACAATTTGTAAATATTGACAAAATAAAATAGAACTTGTGGCTGTATACAAATATATTCTGATCACATTTTATATTTTGTTATGATGTTTGTGTGATGTCTTTGTTCATTTGAACAGGCATATGCTGTGTGCCTTTGCTTAGACATGGATTTCTGTTCTTGGAAGCCTATTGCTGGATGGGAGCCTCTTGCCCATTGGCAAAGAAATCAGGCAGACATTTCAGTACAGCACCTTGTTGTTTATTAGAATTTTGGGTAAGGTACAGGCCCTGAGGCTGCGCAGAGCTATGGAAAGATTCATACGGGTGGTGAGTCATATGGCAGGAGTGTTGGCAGGAGTGTTGGACATGAGACATCAACACCTAAAAGTTTGCTTGGTAAAGAATTTGCGGACGGTAGCCTGATTGCAGAGTGGTATGTAGGGAGGCAATAGCATTGGCATTAGTGTGTTTTGGAAGTTACCAATAACAGTTCTGCAATTTCCCATACATAGGTGGCTAGCAGGCATGGCAAAGACCAGGCCTGTGCCATGCATACACATTTGATTTTATTTGTCAGGCTGCAGAGAACCTTTAAATGAATTGGCATGGGTGATTGACAGGCTCAACTAGTATATTAGATGCAGTGGCAGAGCAGAAGGTCTTTTCTGGGGAGCAGAGTCAGGAGACCATGCAGGACTTCCTCTGGAGGTCAGGTCATGGCTGGTGCCTGGCTGTTGATTGAGTAGAACACTAGAGGGTGTTGGCTAATGTGAAAATGCCAGATAAGAAGGATACACTTTAGAGGAACCAGTGCTAGCCGAATGTACTGTTTGGTATACATTTTATACCCTTCTACTTTCATGAGCTTTACCTCATGCTTAAGCAGTTCTGTTTGCAAAGATCATCATCTAGAGAGGCCATAGCCCTCAACCCAGCCATCCCATTTGCCCTGCCGCACATCGCTCAGAACCTTTCCCTGAGGCTTTATGTCATCATCGTTACATTTCCAATATTTTGGTAACATTTAACTTAAAGTGGCACTATAATATGTAACTATAAATATTGAAACACCATTGGGAATGGATGTATTTTATCCATGTTTTATGTAATTGTATCTGCCTAGTTATTCTCTAGATTAAAAGTTGTTCTTTACTGCCGAATGTTAATATAGTAAAGAAAGCTTGTGAGTTTGTGTTCATGTTGAAGTAGTGGGTCAGTCAGTGTAGAGGGAGGTAAGTCTCGCTGAACTTGGATTCAGGAAGAATTCTCGTATTTCCTTTTCTGTCCTCTTGTCTGCTAACTTGACTTTTATCCTTTTCTCACTAAAATGCTTCCACTGAGAAGGACGTAAGCGTAAAAAGCACAAAAAACATTTTAAGAAACGTTTTAAAGGTCTTGATCGCTCCAAAGGTAGGTACAAGCAGTTCTCTACCTGTGCTGTTTATACACCTTGATTTCTGTCTTGGAAGGTAAAATGAACATTAGTGTGCAGTTTAAACATAAAACTGAACTTTAAGCTGGAACTGTTTATCAGATTCTAAAGTAAGTCTAAGAAAGGACCCTAGAATACGATGTAATTTCCATTGCGTAGTGCGTTTAGCGCTCTTCGGCCATCGGTCGTGAGGTGTGTGAGAATTGCAAGTCTTGAGCTGTTTTTCTCTTTTTCACAGATAAGCCCAAAGAAGCAAAAAAGGATACATTTCTGGAAAAATTGGCAACTCAAGTAATAAAAAATGTCCAAGTGAAAATTACAGACATTCATATTAAATACGAAGATGATGTAAGTAATTTTAGTATTTTGTTGGTCATTTGATGTGATTTATGATATTCTATATCTTCTGGTATTCCATCTGTAGATTAACTGAACCTAAATTTAAATTTGAAAGCCACCCCTGTAAATGTGCTGGTGCTTCACCCTTTGCACTGCAGCGCTGGCCAGGCTGTGCATCCGTAAATAGCGTAAACCACCGCCTGGGCTGACTGTTCCTGTGCGTCGTTTGGATTTTGTTGTATATGCTATGTATAACTTTAAGAGACTGATTTCAGTTATATCGTCAAAACAATTAGAGTAACTGCTGGCAATGGCAGTCAGGGGACAGGGCCTCTGGTCAGTGCAGTACAGACTGACTAGCCCTGCAGTGGGCCTGAGCGGCTCGGGAGCACCCACAGTGGGTTAGAAGCCAGGCTCGAGGCAACCCAGCTTAGAGTCTCATGTTAATTTGCCTTAGATTTGACTAGATTTGAAGATAGACAGGGTTTCATTTCCCTTCCTGGGTTCTCTGTGTGACAGTGTTCAATGCCATGTATTTGCAGTTTGAGGGGAAAAAAACCCCACTCCATTGCTCATTCTATCTCTTGGCTTTCTGGAGGTATTAAAGTAAACTTTGCTAACTCAGATACTCCTGCCTGCAGCAAGTCAGGAAAAATGTACCCAGTGTATTATGGAAATGAGTTATTGTTAAAGCTGTGTGGAGAAATGGGACTTTTCTATACTGTGGCTGCAAATGCAAATGATTATAACTGCTTTGAAAGCTGGAGTGCTTTCCCTAAAGACCTAAGATTAAGAGTACTAGAAGATCCAACAACTGATTTTCTGTCATTCACAGCAACATGGCTGGTGATTGTTGTAAATCAAAATACACTAGTTATTCATATATATATATATATATATTATATCTATCTATCTATCTGTATATATATCTGAGTATGGGGTTTATAAGTGTGCACCACCGTGGCTGACTCCATTATATATTTATATGAATGAAATATTTATATGCATTAATTACAAATAAAGTATATGAAACTGTTTGTGCTTCTCAGCTACCCCAGAGCATACACACATATTTCCCGTTTGATAGGGGTCTGTGTGACAAGGCCATGGAGTTTCATTTGGATGATGTAGTACAACATTTACAAGTTCTTTTCTCACAATTCATGCTTCCATCACAAGCAAACAGTTGTCTATGGCTTTCAAACATCTTTCAGTGGTCACGACAGCAACATCATGCACATTGTGACACAGGGTAAACACCATTTATAAATATCTCATATAGAAGTTTAGAAACAGAAAAGCAGTTCATCTTTGATAGATTTGGGGTAAATAGACTTGGTCAATTAAATATTAAGATTCTAAAGCGTGGCTGCAAAAGTAGGATTGAAAGTTCAAGACCAGACGGAATTACAAAGTGAGATCCTGTTTAAAAAAAAAAAAACCCAAAATAATCTCAGCAAAACAGGTACTTTCGAGGTGTCAAGGGAAGTAAAATTATAGAGTGCTCACGCTTGCGACGATGGGAATCCTAAGTGCTGAAGTCATTGTCTGTGGAGAACACTGTGGTATAAATAGAGGACCATCTCTTTCTAGCCATCTAAGAAGAGTCTGCCAGCCATACTTGTGGAGCTTCTTAGGTGTAGGAAAACAGTTCTGGGAAAACACCGCAGTAGTGGCATCTGTCATGGTGTTTCTATGGACACACAACCGTATCGGGGGCCCACTCCTGTCTTTGCAGGTCCCTGGGCTGTGTGACTCCCTGTTGGACATGTGCTTACCTGCTGACCATTTATTATTTTATTATTAAGTTTACATTCTATTTTAAATTTATATTTTTTATTCTTTTGAGATTTGAATATACAAATCCTGTATTTATATAATTTGCAACCCTCCCTACCACCCCCTCCAGCTCTTTCTGTGTTCCCCCCACTTTGTCTCAATTCATGACCTCTTCTTTTTACATTATTATTTTTAGTTACACAAAAACAAAACAACCTCTGAATCCATTTGGTGTTATTCGTATGCACACATATTTTGGACTGACCACTTATGTTTTAAAGGCTTCACCATCTTTTTTTCCCATTAATTAATTAATTAATTTATTTTACATCCAGATCTTAGTCCACCTCCTCTCCCCATACCCTCCTCTCCTTCTCAGAGGAGAAGGGGAGGAGGCTACCCACTGGGTACCAACCTACCCTGGCATGTCAAGTCACTGTGGGACTAGGCACATCCTTTCCCACTGAGGCCAGACAAGGCAAGTCTCTACCATCTTGTATTTTAATGTTCCTTTCTTCTTTGGTAGGTCACTGATCCAGAAAGGCCGCTTTCATTCGGTGTCACCCTGAGAGAATTTAGTCTGTTGGTAATGTTGGTTTATCTAAAACTTCTGTGGAATCTGTATAAAGTATTAATATTCTGAAATAACTGAATTGCCTAAGGCACAATGCTGCTTTAAATAGCTTTTATGTTTCTGAAGAATTCTCTTGCTGCACATTTTCTCCAAGTTCACCATTTTCAGTAATATTTTTATATTTAGTAATTATTTTGATTTTTAAAATGTTTCCACATAACATGTGGGGAAGGAACAGATGACTGTGTAGAGTTCTGAGCTTGTACTTGGTAATATTTTGTAGGATTTCCAGAGAGTAGACAGAGTGTGAGCATCACAAGGAGGGGAGGAGAGAGGGGGAGAGGGAGGGAGGGAGGGAGAGAGGGAGGGAGGGAGGGAGGGAGAGACTGGGATGAGATGTTATTCATATTGATTAGATATTTCATAATGCAGATTATTTTGTCTGTAATCTCTTAAGCAATATAGGGTATGTATAGGTAGAGTTGTTTTTTTTTTTTTTTTTTTTTAACTTTTCTGAGTAACTAAGTGGTAAGGAACATGCCTGGGGACATGCAGTAGCTTCTGACAGAGCAGAATATTCAGTAGCAATTCTATCTGAAAGACCAGTCTGAGTTCTTACGGGTAGAGGGATCATTGATCCAGACAACTGAGTCTCATAACAGACTTCATAAACAGCACCATATTTAACTTTGAGCATCTAACAAGTAAAAAAAAAGAGAGAGAAATAGCAGACCACACTCCACCTGGTCTGTAAGGCATTCTAGTGCAAGTGGTCTTACTGTGTGGTGTTGTGATTCCCCAGTCTCTGCTCAGAGCCCCTACTGTTTTATTTGCCACCATAGCAATTCCCTTTGCCAGTCTGGTCTTAGAACTCCCGTGAGGGAGGTCTTGCCTTTGTTGTTTGTTTACTTTCTTCTTAGCGCTTATTAGTGCCCTCCCTCATTCTCCCTGTTTTATTTCATCAAGATCTGCAGCATGTTGTTCTCAAGGGTGGGTACTGAGCTAGGCTTCTAGCTAAGCCACACTTACTGCTGATTTAGGAGTCCGAGGGCCCCTTTTGTGTTTTGTAAGATTGAGCCTATCTAAAGCACGTGGCTCTTTGTCTGCTTCAGCTGCTGGGCCTCACTGATGACAGGCTGTCAGAAAGCCTGCTGAACACACTGTCCTTCGTTTCACCTTCTCAGAGACAGCCTTACTTCCACATTAGACCCTCTGTGTCTCATTGTCCCCACATTCCTGCTTCTCTCATCCTCTCTCCCAGAGCAGCTTGCTTTTCTCTTTCCCTCATCTTCCTATACGCAGTGAAACACTTTTTTTTTTTTTTTTCCTTTTTTGAGATAGAGTATTATTATGTAGCTCTGGTTGGCCTGGAACTCATTAAGTAGACTAGGCTGGCCTTGAACTCATGGGTAGCCTCCTGCCTCTCTGCCTCTTGAGGGCTGGTATTAAAAGCGTGTCCTATCATGTCAGTCTTAAACACCTTTGTCTCTTCCTCACAACAAAACTTAAAAAGGCTCTGCTTAACTTTCCATCCCCAGCCTGACTCTAACCATCTCTTCTTCCCCACCCACTCCTTAAGCCAGACATGTTGAGAACTGTCTGCTTCCCATGTCTGACTCCCACTCAGACATTCCCACTCCTCAGCTTGGGAAATCATTTAGGCAATCCGTCAGCAATGTCCCCTAGTGGGTGTTAGTACTTGGCCTTGTCAGCCACACTGCACACATGGTTGTGCTGCCTTCCACACTCACTGTGTTTCCATCCTACCTTACAGCAGTGTTTATTTTTCAAGAATGTGTATCTTCTTCATGTGTACATACCAGCTCTTTGTTTTCATGCACGTCTATGACTTCAGATGCCATAGTAACCCAACAATAATTTTCTAAACGGAGGAACGTGGTTGAAAGAGTCCCTTCGATTTTAAATTTCACTGCTTCTTTTTGTTATATAAATATATAAAGTATCAGTTAACCTTACCTGACTTAACCTATGTAAGTTCTAAACTTTTATAAATACATTTATTTGGTAAATGTTTGTGTGTGTGTTTGAGAGAGGACATTTCTGCACCACAGCACACATGTGACAGTCAGAGAAATTTGTAGGAATATATTTCGCCTCCTACCATGTGGGCCCTGCGGTTGAATTCGAGTGTTAGAGGTCTGGTGGCAAATGATTTTACCCATTGAGCTATCTGGCCGGCCCCTTTTCTTTCTACATTATTTGATGATTACGTAGATACTAGAGTGTGTATGACACATACTACTTTGTAATAGTTGACCTTCATTTCATTTTAGACGACCAATGAACACTGGACTCCATGCATTTTAAATGAAGCAGAAAAAATCATATATAAGGTACTATACTCTTCGTATACAAGTTTCTAGAATTTCCTGGTAGGGATCAATTTTTGTGCTCATGTGGATAAGATCTTTAAGAACTGAAGTATCTGTTCAGCCAGATGGTAGGAGAGGGCAGCAATGTCAGAATCCAGCTTGGAGAGATGTCTCACTTCACTTTGCCCCCAGAGTGTGATTATTTAGTCATTTTAATGCAGACTCTGCAAAGGTGTTAAGTACATCTTAAGGATAGAGCAAAAGTAACACATCTAAGCCCTCAGGAGTTTTAGGAAGGCGTGGGAGTACGATATGACTTATAGTAAATGATCCAACTCTTAATAACTACTTCTGGCCATATAAAATATTTAGAGGAAACTGAAAACATTTGCATTTATGATAAAACTAGCAAATGTCATTCCAGGGAATATTGTGTACACAATTGCGGGCATCCTCTTCGTGTGGTAATCTATTTATTTTTGACATTTTAAGTTTAGAAATTAAGATGTCTTTAGATATTTAATGTATTTATGGAATCGATTTAGATTCCAAATTTTAGCCAATCAGGATTCTGAGTGATTTACATACGGCCACTTGAGTTTAAAAGAGTCTATATTTTAAATTGGCTGTCTGAATTTGTTAAATAACCTATTTCTGAATTTTAAACTAACACTTGTTGCCTTTGACAGACTTGGGTATTTCATACTGATTGAGAGTTTAACACCGTCCCTCATAAAGGAGAAACAAATAAAACGTGTTGGGTGTCAGAGGTATTTTAATAGGGTTGACGTGTTCCTTGGCAAAGTTAGCTCATTAGGGAACATGTGTTTAATTTGGGTGACTAAGGGAGCCTAAGATGCCTTGGACTTTAAGGACTGATGTTGTCTTTGTAGTTTGTGAATAAAGATGAGTCAGGGGTGGAAAAGCCCAAGATCCGGTTTGGATTCAGCTTTTCCCATGAGTCTTTGTGACCCCTTTTCTGCACTGACGTTTAGGTTCATCCATCAAGCGAAGAGTCTGGATACAAGAAGCCTCCCAAATGGTATTTCATGTAAGACTCGGAAACTGAGGCCTTAGATGTAGGAAGAATGATTTGTGGTCAGGCAGGAGATGTGGTTAGGCGCACACCGGGCATAACAGAGCAGCACTGGTCAGTGCTTGCCATGGTTCATAGGCACGGGTGCCCCAGCCACCGCACCATCCAGTCTGCAGCTTTCCCTGCATTATTACCCATAAGGCCCTCCCCCACAGCCCTCCTCCGCAGCCACTGGCAACTGCTGGAGGGAGCTTGTGTTTCCTTATCTGGCAAACAGTCCGTTAGATGCTAAATTTTTACTGTCTGATAATTGAATGAGTGGGAATCTCCTGGAAATGTGTTCCCAGAAACACATTTAAAAAAATGTTTCTCACATGAGTACATTCAGTTGCTATGAAATACCTAAGTCTGTCAAAGGCAACAAGTGTTATTTTAAAATTCAGAAATAGGCTATTAAACAAATTGATTAAGATAGCCAATTTAAAATAGCATTTGCTCTTTTAAATTCAAGAGTAGTCATATGTAGATCACCCAGAATCCTGATTTGCTGAAATTTAAGATCAAACAACATTAAGGAAAATTAACAAATGCTGGGCTTAAAAAGTCCTGTGTATATACTGTCCTTCATTTTCGCCTATTTTTATTTCTTTAAAAGTTCAGGATTTCAGTGAACACCAGGGCAGCTGTTGAGTTTTTGCCGTGTAATTTTCGGGTGCTTTGCTTGACGACTTTCGTTTCTCTTGCATAGCTGGTGAAGCTCGACAGTCTCAGTGCCTACTGGAATGTTGGCTGCTGCGTGTCTTACCATGGATCGAGGGAGCACATCTTGGTAATTTCAGTTTTTACGTTGACATGCTAACTGCACATCCTAAGTGTGTTTAAGAGGGAAGGTCCTTAATGAGGACAGGCTGTCAGTCATTTTATAACTGGCATACCACTAAATCAAAAGTCTGAAAAACCTTTTGAACTTCGTTCCGTGTCTTCGGAAGAGCCCTCCGATTCTGAAGATCTTTTTGAAACCATTCACTTGACGATGACAAGGGGGGCCTGGAACCCCGCCCTCCGTGGTTGTTCGTACACATTTTGGTGGTGTTCTTATTATGCTGTCTCCTATAAGAAGGCTTGCTCGTATTGTGAAGATGCCACCGGTCAGACCCGGAGCACACGTGTCCTACAAGTCTTCAGATAGCTCTGATGATCTCTCTCCTGCTGGTCGATGGCAGTCGGTCCGGTGATTCCGAGTGCTGGGCCAGTGTCAGTTCGTCAGTTAGAAGGGAGGCAGGACAGCTGCACTTTCTAGATTAGAAACTTTAAGGTTGCAGGAATGCTCTGACAGAAACTCAGCCTTTGAGTGGGATGTCACAGACATTCATCTGTCTCTGGGTGGGTTTCATAGAGAGGAGTGTAATATTATGCTCTTAGAGATTTAGGTCGTTGTGTTTGTTATAAAGAAAAATACCTGTACATTCGCACTGTGTATTTTCCCCATGGTAGTTATCAGCAAGAGAACAATGGAGGTACAGACATGAGAATCATTTTTTTTCTTTAATTTTTGGTATGTGTGGCTAACTGTCTTTCTCTTTCATTCTCAACTTAAATCTCTTTAGGATCAACTGAAGTGTGAAATTCTTACAAGTACAAACATCCCCCCAGACCATCAGTACAGTGAGTACCAGGGAGAGTTCATTTATGGAAGAGACGTGGAGGTTAATGTTTCCACAAACCTTTCTAATGAAGTTGTTTTAACAGACAGAATGTGTTAGTTTGATGGTATTCGGTCATCCGTGTACATTTGGATGGTAACTCCTCAGGGCTAGACCATGGCCACACAGTACTGGAGGGGGACGGAGGAGGCCAGAGTCTCTGGACCCCTGCTTTCTTTTGTCTTCTTACAGTGTCCCTTGTCTTATGGCTTGGCTCCTCCCTCCCTTCGCTCCTGTCACACCCTCCCCCTTCCTTTTTCTTCTTTCCCTCTCCGTGTTTTGGAATCCGTGGGACTGTGGTATTTCATGTC
This sequence comes from Rattus rattus, assembly GCF_011064425.1. Classification (NCBI taxonomy): domain Eukaryota; kingdom Metazoa; phylum Chordata; class Mammalia; order Rodentia; family Muridae; genus Rattus; species Rattus rattus. The sequence continues at coordinate 62,250,925 of NC_046161.1, forward strand.
ACCTCTGGCAGTGTAAGCCAATCATGTGGATATTTTTAAAGTGAACTTTGTATTCTTTTGGCGGCCTCTCCTTTATTGCTCTGACAGAGTTACCGCTTATCCCTTTCCTATATCTGCTTTCCCTGTTCAGTTTCCTCCTGAGAAGCTGTTTGATTTTATTCAGTGAACGTCTTTGTAATCGTCCTTGGCTTCCGTGTCCGTTTCTTTCCATATTCCAGTTGTCTGGATCTCTAAGGTCCTCCTCTGTCTTTCATAGCTCGTTGCTGTAGATGATGGTGCTTTCTGTTATGCTCACCCACTTGAGTAATGACAGAAATTTAAAGTGTTCCCAGTTTGTAAAAAGTTTTAGTTTCATTGATAAAAATAGTTCCTAAAATATACATCTTATTCTCAGGCATTTATGAATCACATAAACAGGTCAAAATATTACAAAATTTAGTGTAAAATATACTTATCATAAGGTAATAAATACACCTATATGGACTTGATACTACTCATAGTTAGATCGTATCACTATCATCATCCCTAGTAGACTTTTAGTTTTTGCTGTCATGCAACCTTATTTATAGTTTTTCTCATAGTTGTCTGCATATGATGAACTGGAAAACAGTATATTGGTAATTTTTTCCTAGGATGATTTTATGTTTCTAAATTTTGTCAATTATTAAGAAAAATTAGATTTTTATTTTTCCTCTTGTTTTAATATTTTAAATGAATAATAAATTATTAAATCATAGAGAAACCCAGCTGTAGACAGGAACTGTCTGTGTTCCATTCTCCTTGTCTGGGAGCGCATGACTCCAGATAACCATGGAGATTGGGTTTAACTAGCAAGCTGCTTAACTTATTTCACAGATAAGTGGATCCTTATACCTCTCTCTGTCTCTCTGTCTCTCTGTCTCTCTCTCTCTGTCTCTCTGTCTCTCTGTCTGTCTCTCTGCCCATTTCTCTTTTTACATTGAAAATAGATGTTTTATGTAATATATTCTGATCGCCTCTTCACCCCCTCATTCCCTCCCTGTATCACTGTCCATTTACTTCCATGCTTCTTTCTCTCTCTTTAGAAAACAGGCAAATAGAAAACCAAAAGAATAGAAAAAACAGAAAAACAGACAAAAACCAAAGAAGCAGAACGAGAAGCACATACACATGGAGACACAGCACACACAAGAGGGCCATAAAACATGACACTGGGGACCACAATATATAATCAAAAGACCAGTCAATCGAAATGCCCAGACAAAGCCTAATTAGACAAAAATAAACTTCTGAGAGTGCTGTAGAGATAGTGTTGTGTGGCCCCCTGTTATGGGCATGGGGCCTGCCTTAAGTGTCGTTTGTGTACCCAGTGAGACTCCCTCGAAGAGATAGTTTTCCTTTGTGAGCCATTGCCAGTTGGAAATAGCTTCTTGGTTAGGGGTGGGAGCTCACGTCCACTTCCCCATCTCAGTGCTGGGACCTGTGCAGGTCCTGTGCATGCTGTCATCATTTCTGTGAGGTCATAAGCCTTGCATATTTCTTGATAGTGATTTTATTATGCGTTCATAGCATCATTTTCCTTTTTCCTTTCAAAGTTCGACATTCTCCTCATTGTTATAGTTGTTTGTAGTTAAGGGCATGCAAACCTATCTCACGTGTTCCCACTTGGCACCAGTTTTCCAGCCGATATCAGCCTCTGCAAAACTCTACATGAATCCTGGTGCAGAATCAGAGTTCAAAACACCGAAACTCGATGGGAATGTAGAAGTACAGAACATTGCCATCGAGCTGACGAAGCCCCAGGTAATGCTTCACTGGGCAGCTCTGGCGTAATCAGCCCTGAGTCCTGATTGCTCTTGTGCCTGTCCTTAGTCATTCTCGATGGCATGCTGGTACCCTTGCTTTAGTCTCTTGACATTCGATGAAAAAGATAGAAAGATTAAAAAAGAGAAAGATTTTAGACAAGTAGTTTCCATTAATCTGATCTTTTCCCCAAACTATACTTGATCTTATTAAACTGTACTGAATGATGTTATTCCCTTTGAAAATGTAATTGTGGGAGAGTTTCAGCATGCTTTCCTTCTCTCATTATTTTTTCTTCTCATTTTTAGCAGTGTGTGTGTGTGTGTGTGTGTGTGTGTGTGTGTGTGTGTGTGTGTACATATATGTGTGCGTGTGTGTGTGGGGTCAGAGGACAACTTGAAGGAGTCAGTTATTTCCCTCCACCTTGTAGGCTTTGGGGATTGATCTCAGGCTGTCGAGCTTGGTGCGAGGCTCTAACCCCTGAGCCATCTTGCCAGCTACCTTTTCAGTTTTTAACAATTTTGTTTATTTGTACTTACATGTAGTATATGAGCCTCATGCTTGCAGGAGCCTAAGGTGAGGGTATGAGATCCCAGGAACTGAAGTGATTGGGGGTTGCATCAGCCTCCCCTGCTCCTAACCACTGAGCCATCTCTCTAGCCCCATTACCTCAGTTTTTAAGAGCAGACACTCAAGTACCATTCCTTTAATTTTTAGAGCAACTGCTTTTCCTCCATTTGTTTTCCGAATGTGACCGTATGCCCAGAGGCTGTGGATAGCAGAGCTGGAGACTCGAATTGAGAGGATGAAAAGTCAGATTTTAGTTTAGTGTTGTCTGATAAATAGAGTGTAAAAGGCCTTTGTCATTTAAGAATTTCTAGTACTACACTACTAAAGGGGACAGTAACCACTCTTCTGTTTAGTTTTGCCTGGTCTGGATGGAACTCACTATAGTGTCAGGATAGGTTTGAACTTGCCTGTCTCAGCTTTTGAGAGCTAGCTCTATATATGTGACCCACCATGCCTAGCTTAAAACAAACCTTAATAATCTATTTTCCTTAACATGCTTCTGCAATTTATTTTTTAACATGTGAACATAAAGTGTAACTAGTGTTTTGTATCCTTTCTCCCTTATGTCTTTGAAATCTGTGATAGAGTTTATTGTTGAAGTTTAGACTAGATACATTGGTCATGTAACCTTTAGGTAGAATCGCATTAAGGAAGATTCAAAGGAAGCTAGTTAACCCTTTGTCTAGCTGAGCCTGCGACTATTCCCCCGTCTCCTTGTGTGTTTCTCTTTATTTGAACCGTTTGCCAGGTCTACACAACACAAAGTTGTGTTAGTAAAGCGAGTGCTTAAATAGCTCCAGGTTGCTTAGTTAGGTATCAGTTTTCTGGAGCAGTTTGGGGATTAGTACTGTAGCCCTGGCAAAAATGAGGGTCCAGAGGAAAAGCAGGCAGGCTCAGAAACACAGATGCAATCAACACTGGGAGACACACCATTTTATTACTTCTAAGATACATATTATTATCCATTTTAGAATATCTGAAAAAAGGATGCCTATTACTAGTTATGTGACAGCTTAAATAACAGTATAGTTTTCTTTTATAAGAGAGCTTAAAATGTCATGCTGTAATTTCTAGTTGGTTATGTCATATTTAATCAGGTATCGTTACTTTATTATTGAATTATCAGAGACTTTTGGCGTCCTCTAGAAAAAGAAAATCAAATCTAATTTTTATTTATGTGTTCACTGTAACAAACCTAATTTTGTTCTTGTTTCAATAGTATTTAAGTATGATTGACTTTTTGGAGTCACTGGATTATATGGTTAGAAATGCACCATACAGGAAGTACAGACCCTGCTTACCACTTCACACCAACTGTCGGCAATGGTGAGTCAGAACCCCCTTCCCCGCACTTGTGTGGTGTATGAAGATGTGCTCGCCTGCGTGAGTATGTGTGGAGAGTGGAGACCGTTGTTGGATGCCTTCTCTGATTGCTTCTCTCACTCCTGCTGTCTGAGACAAAGTGTCTAATTGAACCCCGGCATCTCCTATCGCCCCAGCACTGGGGCTGCAGTTGTGCATGCATCCTGGAGAGGCGACCTTGGTTCTTATGCTTGTTCACCAAGCGCTTGAACACGGGGTCTTCACCTTACCCTTGTTCTTTTGTTTCCGTGAGATGAATAATCATATAGTCAGGGCCTTCAGAGTTAAATGTTTAAGGTCTTATCGTCCAGACACTTCAAAAACAATAAGAAAAGAGAGATCTTTTCTGTCTGTGCAGGTTCCCTGCACCGTCACTAATACCTCATTTTATATTCTTTTTTTCTTCTTCTTTTTCTTTTTTCTTTTTTTCGGAGCTGGGGACCGAACCCAGGGCCTTGTGCTTGCTAGGCAAGCGCTCTACCACTGAGCTAAATCCCCAACCCTCATTTTATATTCTGCTCTGGACTCCTGAAATTTTTTATCTTAGCATTCAAGACTTCGAACATGTTTTTAAAAGTCTTGTCAGTTTACCACATGGACTCAAGGTTATAAGAACACAGTCTGTAGCCATGTTTTACTTAGCACTGGAGGTGTGTGTGTGTGTGTGTGTGTGTGTGTGTGTGTGTGTGTGATGTATTTTGTGATCGTGTGGGTATCATGCAGTGGGAACTAAGATAGCTATGCTGTCACGGGATAATATAACTCTATGAAGCCATTGTGCTGGATGTGGTCTGCCATTTAACAAGAAGCTGCTGTTAAGCACGTTACTGTACTGTTTTCCATATGTATCGTTCTGTGCCGTTGTGGTTTTGCTTCGACATGTCCTCCTCCTGGAGTGTTCCTCTGCTTACTCTGTGTAGGCCAGAGAGTTGTACTGGGGGCTTGTGTGTCACTGTTGGGGTTACTGGGGGCTTGCGTGTCACTGTTGGGGTTACTAGAAGATGGCAGAGAACCACATCCGCAGTGTGGAATGTCCGAGAAGTCTAAGCTGTTTTCTGGCATCTTTATATTCACACGTACATTAACAAACTCTGATTTCAGGTGGAAATATGCTATTGATTCTGTTCTCGAAGTTCATATAAGAAGATATACTCGGCCGTGGTCGTGGAATAACATAAAAAACCACAGGCAGTTACTCAAGAGTTACAAAATGGCTTACAAAAACAAATTAACACAAACCAAAGTCACAGAAGAAATACAGAAACAAATTCAGGTATATTTTGCATATGTTAGCACTGCTAACTTCTAATCACCCTTTAATATGCTGTCTCTCACTCTGTAGCTCTGGCTGTCCTGGAACTCACTATGCTACCCAGGCTGGCCTCGAGCTTACAGAACTTACTGCCTCTTGTCTCTGCCTTCCAAGTGCTGGGATTAAAGGTGTGCACCACTACACACAGTTCCTTTAACGTTCTTATGCTTCTGGTTTGGATTGGAATATAATTTGACAAACAGACTCGTACATGAGAAAATAGATTGTCCTTCCTTTTTCATTTTTTTTTTCCATTAACCAACAATCCCTTTTTTCCTGGCCTAATGTCACACATAGCAAATCTACTACAGGCCATTTGGGAAAATGTGTCTAGTTTACCTAATACTGTTTAGAAAGTGGACATTAGTTCATTTGTTAGATCTTGTTTGCTCATAAAGATTCCCATACTTTTACACTTCTGTTCTCTCCATTTTAGAGCTTAAATTATTATCTATAAACAAAACAAATAAAAACCTGTTTTTTCCCTGAGAAAGCCTGGGGGTCTTACTTGTGCCCTGAATACAGAATTTGTTTAATAATATCTGGTGCCCGTGGCTGCCATTCAGTCACATGTCCAGGATGTAAGACCGGCTGAACTCCTGTGGTTTGGAACCATGATAGTGGCCAATGTGATACAGGAAGGGCATAGGTGTGGGGGACAAAGATCAGGACTCAAGGTGCTTGGTGTTAACAGGTGTTCTGTCAGAGACACACATACGTGGGTTTCGCAGCTGCTCAAGTTTCTTCTCAGGAATAAAGTGAAGACGGTGTCTGTCTTACAGTCCTGACGGCTGTATGAACAAATTCATGAGGGTTCAGGTCATCTAATTAATGTCTCAGTTTCTCCTTTAGTCTACTTGGTGACTGGAGTAATTTGCATTCTTTTTTGTTTTTATAAGGAAATGATTTAATGTCTATAAAATAATATAGAATAGGGAAGAGTAAGAAGTAAGGATCATAAGAAAATACCTAAAACTGTTCTCTAGCTTTTATTTTTTAAATTTTATGCCTTTAAAATTAGGTATGCATGCATGTTTCTGTGTGTGTTTGCACACGTAGGTACAGAGGCAGTCAGAAGGGACATCAGATGCCCTGGGGCTGGACTCACAGGTACCTGGCTGGGAGCTGCCAGATGTAGTGCTGGGACCTGAACCCCAGTCTTTGCAGGGAATGCAGTGCCGTTTTTCAGCACTTCTTTAACTCTATACATCCCCTCTTTTAATAAAAATAAACTTTTTTTTTTTCTTTTTTTCCGGAGCTGAGGACTGAACCCAGGGCCTTGAGCTTGCTAGGCAAGCGCTCTACCACTGAGCTAAATCCCCAACTCCTAAATAAACTTTTTAAAAGATGTGTTTACTTTATTTTATGTGTGTGAGTGTCCTCCCTGCATGTATGCCTGAGCACTATGTGTGTGCCCGGTGCCTGAGGATGTCAGAAAGTACATCTGATCTCCTGTTACAGATGGCTGGGTGCCGGGACCTGAACTCGGATCCTCCGTTAAAGCAGCCAGTGGTCTCGATGTCTGAGCTATTTCTTCAGCCCCAGCATAGCTCCTGTCGAAAGCATTCTTATTTTTATGTGCAGTTACCTATAATATCTCACAGAAAAGGCTTTATTTTCACACTGTTGAATAAGGATTTAACTTTTTATAAGACTTGCTTTCCTTCCTATAAAAATTAAAATAATAAAAGCCTAGTGCACATGTCGGCTCAGGCTTCATTAGCACGGTGCAGTGTGGGTACTGCTTGGATGAGTGTGTCAGTCATAGGCTCGTTTTACATAATCCTCTTTCCCTCTTGTTTTGCAGGACTTGGAGAAGAGTCTAGATGTTTTCAACATAATTTTAGTGAGACAACAAGCTCAAGTCGAGGTAATCATTTTGTCTAACTGACGTATTCTTCATTCACCAAGTTAATACCACTTCTTTAAACCGGGGATGAAGAAATCTGAGTCTTATGGGAAGTTGCTAAGATTTACCCAAATGAGAATAGAGATGAGTCCTTATTGCTTAATTCTGTTTCTAGGGAAAACTAACTGGAGAAAAGCTGATAACATGTGTATCAAAACTCTGTGACATAGTAGATCTCGGTCCCCGTCATTCTAGCAGTCCGGAATGTCAGTTAACATTAGGCATCAGGCGCATGCTAGTTCTTAGGACCTAGTGTACTCACTGCAGCTTGTTAGTTGCTCATTACTTAAATATTTTTCCCTTTTCTCTTCCCTCCTGCTGTCTTCCTCTTTCTTATTTTCCAAAATCAGGACCAGTTTGTTCCTTTGTGTACCTTGTCATAGTCATTCCATCTCAGTGATTAAAAATGAATTGCAAACTAAATAGAGCTTCTAGAAAATGTAGATCAGGCGAAGCAAGGAAAAGCTCCTATTACCTCGCACGCTGTCTCAGATGCTTAGCTGCTGCCTGTAGCTGTCTGCATTTCTTTTTAAACCCTTTCTAGAGATCTCATAGGCACACCACACCCTGTTCTCTGGTGCTAGGGTTCGAGCCCATTGCTGTATCACTCAGCCATCTTTCCAGTCCATACTCATTCTAAAATGAGACCAAAGCACGTGTACTTAGTCATGTATCTAGCAAAAACTTGATGAATTTCAATCATTCTAGATTGGTTAAGTGTGTGGACTTGAGGGTACCAGTTTTGCAGGCATTTGGTTTTATAACTCCACACTTTGTGCTTTGGTTTTCTCGTTTATACAATGTAGCCTGCATCTTGTGTTCATTGTGGAGGAATATGTGATAATTCATTTAAAGCACTTTTTTATGGGCCTGGCCCTTAGGAATAACTGATTTTTTTTTCATCTTTCTCTTTATCATTTGTATTAGCATATGGAAGTGAGCAAAATAAAGAAATTCCTACCAAAGGGAGAGAAGGATAATAAATACACAGTTAACCATAAATAGCAGGGATGTAGAGAGTGCTGCGGCTGGGCAGTGGTGATCACTGGGATTGCAGTTTTAACCAGGAGGGCAAAGAAAGCTTCACTCAGAGAGGATTGGACTGATGACCCAGGGAGGTTGAGAGAGATACCAGAGAGATGTCCAAGGGCAGAACTGACCTGGGAGGAAAGAATAGACTGTAGCAGTTGAAGGCTTTTGACCTGGAAGATCCTCTGACTCATTCAGACATATGAGAGGGGAGGGTGGCAGCCACTGTGATTTACAGGAAGTAGCAGGGTGCTGCTGGGAACGGGAGGTCATCAGGCTGTGTAGGATCTTATTAGCAACAGTAGACTTTGGCTTGAATCGGCAAATTGTTAGTACTGAATTTGAGAAACAGGATGTTATAACTGGGGGTGCTTTAGAACTCATTCTCACTGCTCTACAAACAGCTCTAGGAGAGAGCAGTAGGATACTAATAGGGAGGCCAGTTGCTATTGAGCTAGCAGGAGAGGAGTGGCAGAGGAATGTAGTAGGTATTTAATCTCACTGGGAAGGGGGGCGTTCAACTGTGCCTTTGATCATTCAGTTCCCAGATAAAAGATACACAACCTTTATATTTATAAGAAACCTTAATCAGCACTAGAGCTGGGCAGATACCTACCCTCTGTGCTTTAATGTCTACATTCCTGCCAATAACCCTGAACGAGATATGACTTGCCATGTTCTGCCTGGGCCACTCTTACTCCAATTGGCTAGCCCACTTACAATCCCTTACCCCATGGAGTCTTCTATCTGTCTTCTACTTCCCCTTCTTCATGGTTCTATCTCAGACACCAAGCCTGGGAACCAAAACCCCACCTACCTCTCTTCTGCCCAGCTGTAGGCTGTCACCATCTTTATTCAACCAATAGTTTTAAATTAAGGAGCGAGGTATGCATGACAGCCAGGCCTTGGGGGAAGGGAGAGCAGTATTTAGCATTATAATACAGAGCAGAAGACCAAAGCTCAACCTTGGAGGAGCTGGGTTTCAGTGGAAGGATGGAATGTCTGGAGTCTAGCTGTTTTGAGGGCAGCACCACATTACCTCATACAGCCTAGAGATAAAGAGTCAAAAAGCCGTCCATTACTTTGGTGTCAACAGTTGAAAGTATGGATCTGTCATCAACAAGATGGGAAGGACTCGGTGGAGCAACCTGGGTACAGTGTGGTAGATCTGGAGTTCACATTAGATACAGCAGTCTCCTCAGAAGAGGGTGTGGCTGCATGTGTCAATTCAGGATGGGTTAGATGTGTGAGACTGGATAAAGTCACCTAAAGAGTTAGGGAAGGGACAATAACCCTGCTGCTGCCCTGCTGAGAGAGATGGTGACCATGGCTGTTGCTGAGTTGAAGGAGGGAAGCTTTATTAACACAGCTCCAAATTTAGGCAGAAAAGGGCTGCTGGGCAGAGAGCACCCCAGCCCCTATGGCTACCTGTGATAGACACTGACTCAGAGATGCACACTTACATGTGTGGAAAGCTTTCCGATAACATCTCTTGCTTTTCTTTTTGGATGACTGATGTCTGTCTTTCGTTTTCACTCACTCTATATACACAAATACATACATGTAAACATCTATATAAAATGCATATAAATTAAACACTCAGAGTGTATATATGTACATATATGTTAATGTTAGAATGGAAATACCTGTTTAGTATATCTTCATATCTGTTCCTGTCTTTCATATCTCTTCACTCTTGTATCCTTGTACTCACAGGTGACTCAGGACAAACACTGGACATTGTCTCTGTGCTTAGCCTTATATTTGATCATCAAACAGTCTCTGTCATTTTAGAACTTACTTTTTCCCTTTAACTTCTTTTTTGGAATGTTTTACTTTTTATTATGGGATACTTAAATATGTTAATGATTTACTGTCCATTGAAAATTCTCTTAAAAGTGAATTTGAAGATTGCTGAAGGTCAGAGAATGATGGCAGAGTCTAAATCATTTACTCTTCTTTTCCCACACTCGTTTTCTGGTTTCTGAGAAAGCAGGTTAGGAGGAGTACTCGGAAGCTTCGTAGTCATAGGCTATATCTGAGCAAGAGATGAGGTGGGATGGAGGGCCGTCTCTGTCTCCATCCCAGCAGGAGCATCTTAAACAAACCAGGATTGTGTGTACATTCTGAAATGTGCTTTAGAACAATACATTTCAGATGGAGAAGCATCTTCATTTTAAGAATTGTTTTCATTTTACAAACCCATGATTCCAGTGCCCCCTTAAACACCTGCACATTACAGCACACAGAGAAATTCACTTGCCGTCTGTTATAGCTAGACACGTGCCTTCTTTAAATTCTATCAGTAGGAGTAGGAAGTGGGCTGACCACACTATCCAGGCCTTCCTATGAGGCTCATTGGCTTCTTCTCCTGCCTTACTCCATTGAAGCCTTAAACAAGACCGACTGTAAGTCTACTTAACAGTGAGCAGAGAGTTTCTTCTGAAGTAATCTTCAGTTTCCATTTTTCAGGTCATTCATTCTGGGCAAAAATTAAGGAAAAAGTCTTCGGAAGCAGGAGAGAAACGTGGCTGGTTTAGTGGGTTTTGGGGAAAGAAAGAATGTAAGAAGAGAGATGAAGAATCGTCAGTCCCAGAGAGTAAGTCTCAAGGCGGGAGTCATTGACCTGATGAGGAAAAGCCATGGGAATTCTGTCCCACACAGCCAGCAGAGGCACACCCGAACCATACGGCAGGCTACACAATGCTTTGTGTATCTACCTGGAGGAAGACTTCAAATTTATTGAAAAATGGCTTGTGAGAAATTTAACGTGTTTATGCTTAGAGGTCGACTCAGTATTCAGTATTCCTTATTGTTAAGCTTTAGATGGATTTTAATGACAAGTTTATTTTTGAAAATTTTAGGGAATTTAAAAATACGTGTATCTGAGAACTGAATTTCCTTAACAGCAAGTGCCTTCTTGCAGTTTCTTAACACAAACAGGCAAATAAAGAATGTTTGTTTTAATTAAGCTGAAGTGGAGTGTTAGAGGGAATTAGGTGGCTGGTTTTGCTTTAGCATTTCTGTCTGTAGACTTTAAAGCCAAAGCCACTCATTTCCCAAATGACTGCCTTGTCTTGTAGCCATCGATGACCTCATGACTCCAGAGGAGAAAGACAAGCTCTTCACTGCCATTGGGTACAGTGAGAACGCCTACAACTTAGCTCTGCCCAAGCAGGTAGGTGTCAGACGCCTTCACAAGTGTTTTACTCACTTGCTGGATTATCGTGAGCTGGGTTAAATTAGTGATGATCTAAGTAGCTACTGAAAATATGCTGCCCTCAATTTCACTGCCATATAGTGGTGTTCTGGGGCCTGACCAGTCAAAATTCCTCAACTGTAGGACTGCCTGATTGACTGGGTGGAAGAGAACCTGGTATAGGTTCTTGTTAGAGTGTTGTTAGTGTTAGTTCAGTCTTCAGAACACTTTTATTGTGACATGCAACTCATAGCAAGAGTGAACAAGTAAAGTCGGCCTGCTTGTTCGATAGGCGGAAAAGTCACTGTCTGCAGTGACCACTATCAGTGTCAAGGTTTAGAATATTGTGACCATTCCAGGCTCTCCTACACTTCCCCTCCTTTCTATCCAGAGGTAACCCGTGTCCTGATTATTTCCACAAGCACTTGTTCATTTCCTGTGCTGTAGACATCATGGTTTTGCTCTGCATAGGTTTTGTCTTCTGTAAGTGGAGGCACAAAGCACGGTTTTTGCTTGTCCGGTTTGCTTTTGCTGTCATCTCTACTGCTGTACCTAATACATTCTGCTCGTCACTGCTGTATAGAATTCCGTCATTTGAAAACACCGAACTTACTTACTTATGCTTTTTCTAAAAACATTTGGGTTGTCTTTATTTCTTTTTCACTTTTTCTCTTTCTTGTGTTTTCATCTCCACCGAGTCAGTACCGAGGAGTAAGATGGTTGGGTGACAGGGCAGATGTCCCCTAAACATCACTTGCTGTGATGGCCATTCTTTATATCTGTTTGTAGCCATTCTCAGAGGATGCTATGCCACCCCACTGTATTTTTAATCTGTGTTCTCCAGTAATAATATTGAACGTGTTTCCATGGCTCGTGGGCCATCCTGGCTTATTTGTAAGTGTCCATTTGAAGTGGGGTAAGGTTTGTCCTTCCACTGCTGTCTGTGGATTGACTCACAACTCACGTCCTGGTTTTTGCATCTGTGTAGCTTTTAGAGCCAGCTTGTGCTCTCAGGAATGCTTGTTGCTGTAGTGCTGGTAGAGATGATCTGGGGGAGATGGGGAGTGTCAGCGAGTTGAGTCTTGTGTGCTCATTGCTCTCTCTCTGACCTTCATCCATGTTTCTCTTCTCTTGAGTGATGTCTGTTGTTTTCTTCTCTCTAATGAAGAGCTGCTTGCAATATTTTCCTGCATATCTATTTTTTCTTTAATTTTTTTCCATCTTTTTTATTGGATTTTTTAAATTTACATTTCAAATGTTATTCCCTTTCCAAGTTTCCCGGACATAAGCCCCCTATCCCAACTCCCTCCCCTTCTTCTAAAAGGGTGTCCCCCACCACATTCCTGTACACTGGGGGTCCAACCTTGGCAGGACCAAGGGCTTCTCCTTCCATTGGAGCCCTACAAGGCCATCCTCTGCTACATATGCAGCTAGAGTCCTGGGTCAGTCCATGTATAGTCTTTGGGTAGTGGTTTAGTCCCTGGAAGCTCTGGTTGGTTGGCATTGTTGTTCTTACGGGATGGCAAGCTCCTTCAGCTCTTTCAGTCCTTTCTCTAATTCCTCCAAAGGGGGTCCCATTCTCAGTTCAGTGGTTTGCTGCTAACATTTGCCTCTATATTTGACATGCTCTGCTGTGTCTCTTAGGAGACATCTATATCCCGTTCCTGTCAGCATGCCCTTCTTAGCTTCATCAATCTTATCTAGTTTTGGTGGCTGTATATATATGGGGCACATGTGGGGCACGCTCTGAATGGCCAGTCCTTCAGTCACTGCTCCAAACTCTGCCTCCATATCCCTTCCTATGAATATTTTTGTTCCCCCTTTTAAGAAGGACAGAAGCATCTGCACTTGGGTCAGTTATCCTTCTTGAGCTTCATGTGGTCTGTGTATTTGAATTCTAGGTTGTTGAATTCTTTTTTTTTAAAGAATTTTGAGTCCGGATTCTATTGCCGTTTGACTTTTGCTGTTGTGAGCCGTACTCTATCACAGTGACGTGCACGTCCACTTGGCTCCTGTGTATGCTGTTTTAATCAAGGAAGGGCGTTTTTAATTACTTACATTTTTGTAGTATGATTTTTCTAATTTTCCTTTACTTTTGAGAAATTCATGCATGAATACAATGAAATATGACCAAATCTACCTCTGTTTTCCCCTTCCACGTTCTCCATATCCCCCAACTTGTCCCCCTCCCAACTATTATTTATTTATTTTCTTCCTCTACTCTCTATCTTCCCCAACTCGGATAGAGTGCGCTAAGTCCAGTTGGTGTTGCTCATGTAAGATATGGGGCCATCCAGTGGAGAAGGTTTTTAACTCTTTACTTTAGGTGTTCAGTGTTTACTGTGGTATAAATTTATGCTTGCCTTGGTTTACGCAGTTTGAATGTTATAAGTCTCATCGGTGTGAATGGTTTCTGCTCCACCGCTCTTGAGATCCTCCTTTGGGATGTGAGCTGTGCCATTTGGCCTCTTCTGTCCCCCTTTCAGCTCTCTGCAATTTGATCTCCCCACTCTTCATCTGGAGAGCTTCCTCTAGTTCTCTTGAGCTAATTGTTCCTGGGTCTCAACCAGACTAGAGCACGCTTCTTGGAAGCGTCATTTCACAGGCTGCCTTCATGCTCTTAAAAGTTCACATGTTTTGAGGGGAAATACACCCCCAAATTCTGTATCATCTCCCTAGTGGTTGTCTGTTCCAACTATATTTTCAGTTTGGAGTATTCTCACATGGGCACACACATTTGTGTGCAATAACTGTGTGTGTGTGTGTGTGTGCGCATGTGTGTGCGCATGTGTGTGTGCATGTGTGTGTGTGCATGTGTGTGTGTGCATGTGTTTGTGCATGTGTGCATCTGTCACTTTCTGTTACTGTTTCTTTAAAACTAAGCAGATGAACTCAGATGATTCGTAAGTGTGCTGTCTGTTTGATAGGCTTTCTGTAGTGAGTAGTTTTTGGCTTTTCCTGCCTTTACTCCGGGAAGTGACTGTGTTACCAGCCCCTCCCAGCTTCCCTTGAATCCTCTGATAAAAGACAGACACACAGTCATTCCTTTTTAGCTTGCCTTAGGACCAATTGGAGAATAGGGCCTTAGCATCAAAACTGCCCTTACAGCTTTCATTGTGTTTTCTGGTCTTGTTCATTCATGGAGAGTGCGTAGGTGCTGGAACCCTCGAGCTTTGTTGTTTGATAAGCCACCTTATTTAATTAAGGAGAAACCATTAGAACTAGCAGTCATTTGCATTCTAACTGTTTTTATTTATTCCCGTTTAGTATGTGGCTCATATATTGACTCTGAAGTTGCTGAGCACCTCTATTGTGATAAGAGAGAACAGGAATGTTCCAGAGATCTTGAGAATCCAGATAATTGGCTTGGGTACCCAAGTATCCCAGCGACCGGGAGCACAAGCATTGAAGTAACTTTTTTTTAAAGAACTTATTTTCATTTATGGTTTTAGGCCCTGAATATATAATATTTGCAGCACGAAAGAATACTGAAGAGAAATAGCTTTTCTTTCATTTCTTTTGTTTTATTGTGAATTGTGATTCACTTTTCTATCCTCTCTCCTTCTGAAGTGTTTGCCAGGCAGTGTTTTATTTAGCGTAGCTGTGTGGCAGTGCCTCAGGGTACAGCACATCCCTGTTTTCAGGACATTTATGCTGTATCTGATAGGAGGATATGCAAGAGAACGAACTGAAGACTGTCACACATTAGACAGTTCACGTAGAGCTTGGCTCTGAAACACTGCATGGCTCAGTAGTGGGGGAGGGTGACAGAAACAGTAGAGGGGTAGACAGGTGGATGGGAAGGGTGCCAAGAGAAGCAGGAGGCAGTTAGAGAATGCAGGAATGCTGTAGAAACACGGTGACTGCATTATCTATGCTTAAACACTGTGATCAGTACCTACGCCATGTCCTGCGGTTGACTGATACAGGCTTTTCCTGTGAGTGATAAATACCCAAAGACACTGACTCACAGCAACGAAAGCAGGCTTTGTAGGTAAATGAAGGCCAGCCTAGGAGGACGACCTGTAACTTGGGGCATAGGGCTGGTTGTCAGGGGAATTTTCAAAGGGATAGCTATAATTTTATACTACATGCTTGCCTTTTCCTTATTGGATAGGATAGAAGCAAAATTAGAACACTGGTACGTCACAGGCTTGCGACAACAAGACATTGTGCCATCACTGGTGGCTTCCATTGGTGACACTACATCATCCTTGCTCAAAATTGAGTTTGAAACCAACCCTGAGAACAGTCCTGCTGACCAGACTCTGATCGTTCAGTCACAGCCTGTGGAGGTCATCTATGACGCTGTAAGTGTAGGCAGCAAGCCACTTTTAAAGCTGTCTCTAGGGTGGAGGGATGGATTACTACGAGTGCATGAGGACACTCAGTACTGTGCAAACCCAAGGCTCTGGATCTGCATCCTCGGCATCCAAGTCAAAGACAGGTGTGGTTTTGTGTCCCTAACCTGGCACTGTGGAGGTGGGTAGGAGGGTTGGTGGGACTGGTTTGCTTCTAGCCTAGCTCTGTGTTCACAAGAAGCCCTGTTTGAAGGAAATGAGGTGGAGAGAGTGACAGAACAGGACAGCATATTCTCCTGTGTCCCCTGCACACGAACATGGGTGCATTCAGCCACATATGCACATGATGATATGCTACACATGCATACTATAAACATACATAAAAAATAAATGAAAAAAGATTGTTTTAGGGCTGAAAGGATGGCCCAGGGTAAAGGCACTTACCATGCAAGCCTGATGATCTTAGTTCAATTGTTGGGACCCAGGCATAGGAGAGCACTGACACCACAGAGCTACCCTCTGGCCCCCATACACGCGCTGTGACATGTGTATTCACATGTGCACAAGCACTCACACAAAATGATATAGCGATGTTGAAAGCTTTTACACTGTGGTGCAGCACTCAGACAATGTTTGCCGTCTCACACCGTTTAGAAGTGTGGTTCGGTTTGTTTAGCATGGTCACATCTGTACTAAGTTCCTGTACAACTGACCTCCAGAACTTCCTTTGTCATATAAAATCGCCATATCTTTATAATCAAGTTTATATGTAGGTAATAGCTTCCCTCCGTTCTTTTCTAAATGTCAAAGTATGACATAATCCAAGTTCAGTGTCAAGGGATGGGCTTTCCTCTCTAACTGGAGGTTGACACTGGAGGTCACGCCAGTTGCTACTTCCACAAGACACTTAGACCTCTTGCCTCTGCTGTGATGTATGTACAGGTTCTCCTCTCTCCAGTAAGCTCGCTGGGCCGCTCCTTGCTCCTGGTTGTCTCTCACCCCTGAGGGGAAGTTGGATTCCATGCTTCAAGGCCATAGCTGTTTATAGATGGGGTAAATTCTTTGTATTTGTAACATAGAATTAACATATAACTTATTGTGTTTTAAAATTCTTTTACAGAAAACTATCAATGCTGTTGTTGAATTCTTTCAGTCAAATAAGGGGTTGGATCTTGAGCAAATTACATCGGCTACATTGATGAAGCTGGAAGAGATTAAAGAGAGAACAGCTACAGGTGACATCCTTAGTGTCTGTCAGCACCAACTAAACTGGAAACATGGCCTTCATAATGGAACCATTGTGTTTAAAGTAGTTTATGTTTTTTATTTCTTCTTTTTAAAATTGCACTGTGTTATACATTGGATATGGCTAACTCAGAGTAGAATAGACTTCATAGAGAGGAAGAGAGTAATGGAGGGTGGGGCTGCTTTTCCTGCATTACTTAAGAACCTGAGCCTTAGAATGCCTTGAGGTGGAACACGACCTCCCATCCCCACTCTTCAAAGCCGCTTGCCATGCTACGCGTGCCTAGTTTTAAAGAACCCAGCAGACTATTTCATGAGGTTGCTTAGCAGTCAGGCTGCAAATCTATCTATGCCTAGACCTAATACCAGTTACAGAGGATTTACTGTAATACATATGGTGTCAGATATTAGTTCTCATCAACTTTAATGTACTTTTTACTTTACACGCTGAGTTGAGAATGCAGCTTTTGCCAGGACTCGCATTACTTGATATCTCAAGTGAAATTCTTAGTCTTTCTGTTAGTAGTGTCACCATGTACAGCTTGACCATATCACTGTGTTCCTGGCCTTCTTCTAGGACTTACTCATATTATTGAGACTCGGAAAGTTCTCGACTTAAGGATAAATCTGAAGCCTTCTTACCTAATAATTCCACAGACAGGTTTTCACCATGAAAAGTCAAATCTCCTCATTTTAGACTTTGGTACTTTTCAGGTAGGTATATTGCACTTTTTTCTTTCTTTGATAAGCATGGTAACTGGCACATCTGATAGTGTCCTGTTTTTCTTCCGTTCGCTTAAACGAACCCTAGACTTATTGCATATGTAGTATATGGCTGCCCAGACAGAGACATCTCTTTAGAAATTCCTGTAAAGGCAATAATTTGGCAATGAGAACTGGATGGATCATTTTTCTGTTTTTCTAATAGGATGGAAACCATCTTAGTTTTCATGGTTTATACAGTTTAATTTTACAGTGTCATTTTCTGGGCTATAGATTTTGACAAATATACATATATATGTTTATATATATATACACACACACACATACACATATACAAACACACACATATAAATGTGTATATAAAAGGAATGTGTGTATGCATATATGTATATATTAGTATGCATGTATATTTGATTGCTCTAAGTAACCAGAGTAGGATTTTAGACTTTCATCTCGTCGAGTCTAGGCATTTGACAAAAGGTAGGAGATAAACTGAATGGAGCCTTTATTCCATCTGGGAAATGCTGTAGAGGGTGGAGCTGAGTCCTGATGGCCTCTTTCATGGTAGTGTGGAGAAGGCAGAGCTCACGGTGGGCCTAGGAGAGCTGAGCTGTAGTTGGCAGGACCTCTAAGGAGTCTGGACAGGCATATGAGGCAGCAGAGGAAGGAGCTTTCCGTCTGGACAGGCATATGAGGCAGACAGAGGAAGGAGCTTTCTGTCTGGACAGGCATATGAGGCACACAGCGGTGTAGCTGGCTTAGTGACTGCAGGTGCATCCATTGCTCAGGTGCAGTGCATTTGTGGTGAGGTAATCACTCCTAACGGACTGCTTACAGATCACCAGGAAGTTAGGTGGGCTCCTGTCTTTAGTTAGAAGTTTTGAAATGTGACTAAAATATGTTGATATATATGTATACTTTACTGTTACATAAAAAAATTCAGCTTTTTTCCTTCACTCCATTTTAGCTCAACAGTAAAGACCAAGGTGCACAGAAGACGACTAATTCATCCCTTGAAGAAATCATAGACAAGGCGTATGACAAGTTTGATGTCGAGATAAAGAGTGTGCAGTTGCTCTTTGCAAAAGCGGGTGAGTCCCTGCTCAGCTCTCAGGGCGGGCAGATTAGCTCCAGTGCTTTGCCTGAGGATGTGCATGCATTGCTAACCTTGGCTGTCCGCATGCATGGGTCTGTTTGCTCGTGGGCATCAGTCCCAGACACTGCCTTGTGCACTTGTCCTGATGATCACTTTAGAAAGCCCAGTAGGAGTGGCCCAATGCAGAATGCCACAGTTATAACAGAGGTCAACACTGGACTATTGATCCTAGGGTACGCAGCCCGGTTTGAACCTGAGCTCGTGTGGCTGCTGTGTATAGCATGACTGTGAGCTGTCAGAACCCAGTAGAAGTTGCAGTTGGTTCTGGCCCTTCAGTCCTAATGCTTCGGGATGTTTGCAGGTTTTCTGTGCTACCTTTATTTGAAAATATTTAGTTTTAGTCCAGTCTTTATATTTGTTTTATTATATCTACTTTTATAGATGTCTGAGAAACTTATATTTAAAGAATACTACATCTAAAATCACTATAATAAACTTCTTTGATTCAAAAATTCTAAATGTGATATGTTCCCAAATCTGAAACATTTTAACTGCTGGTATGATGCCACAAGTGAATAATGTCACACATGATCTCAGATGATGGGTTGCCCTCGAAGCCCACATGCCCTGCAGGTGTCAAGTTACACAGCTGGATTTGTGGGTAGAGTTGGGTCCCATCCCCAGGACATCTGGCTGTATTTGTACACATTCTTAGATCTGACAAAGATCTCTGCTCTGCTCTACCCTGTTCTCATTGCAGATGCTCATCCTGTAGATGCGCTCTTAACACTTAACAGTTTATATCCTCGAAGCTTTGGTGCTTTCTGTTGCTGATGTATAGCTTTTCGGTCGTCCACATTCCTTTAGTTACTATAAGAAGCAAGTGTTGATTAGATATCTCTGAGTGTGTCATTTTGTGGACAGTCACCTGAGGACAGGATCTCTGCTCACGGAGACCCCATGCTCTCCTCTGCCCAGTGAGATCTGTTAACATTAACATGATGTGTCTGCTGCTGTCTGTAAAGAGCCAGAGGCTCTTAAAGGAGGGTGTTTGCACAGGCTGTAAAAACCGCCCTTTGTTTTGCATGCCCTATCAATAATTATTTGAACAATGAGCCCTTCAGCCCCTATCATGGATGAAGATCTGCATTTGACTGTGTTAACCATGCTAAAAAATTTATTTTTGGAATTTTCCTCTTGGAACCATAGTGGTTTTACACGCAAGTGTTTATCATCATCATCATCATCATCATCATCATCATCATCATCATCATCATCATCATCATCATCATTATCTTCTACCAATCTGTATTAAAATACAGATTACTTAACTTGTATGCTAAAGGAAGTAAAATTTTTTCATTGAATTTTTAAGTATTTTCTAGCAATGTAGAGTGGTTTTGTAAAGAATTGATTATTTTTGAAGTTAATTAATATCTAAATTTTTATTTTTAAAGGAGAAAATTGGAAAAAGTGTAGATTCCAGCACCCATCAACTATGCACATACTGCAGCCCATGGATATTCATGTTGAGTTGGCCAAGGCAATGGTGGAAAAGGATGTGAGAATGGCCAGGTAAGTGTGATTGTCTCTTGTTTTAGAAATGAATAAGGACTTTGCACCTGTATCACCTACTGAAGTTTAAGGAAACAGAGGTAGATGTATGTGGGAGAGGGAAAAACAGCGACTATGCTGTCTTATAACACAAACACATTTTAAAGAAAATGCTCGTAGAGTCTGTAGTGCTGGCTGGTTTTATGTCAGGTTGACACAAGCTATAGTCATCTGAGAGGAGACAACCTCAAGCGAGAGAATGACTCCTAAGGTTGTGCTGTAGGTAAGACTTTAGAGCATTTTCTTAATCAGTGGTTGATGTGGGACAGCCCAGCCCACCTGGGCTGCTGGTCCTGGATTCTATAAGACAGGAGGCTGAGCAACCATGATGAGCAAGCCAGTAAGCAGCCTCCTCCATGGCCTCTGCATCAGCTCCTGCCTCCAGGCTCCTGCCCTGCTTGAGGTTCTGTCCTGACTTCAGTGATGAACCATGGTGTGGAAGTGTAAGCCAAATAAACCCTTTTCCCACCAAGTTGCTTTTGGTCATTGTGTTCATTATAGCAATAGACTAAAACATGCTGACTCTCTTATTTCAGAATTCATATTTAGATTTTTTTACATTGTATAGATATTGGCTATCTGAGATTCTGAGTGTATGAACATCAAGACAGTATCAGTGAAATAAAAATTTCAAAGGAAGTTAGCTTTTTTTTTGGTCATGAAACCACTTCCAATCTTGAGAAATGTCCTAAAGGAATAAAGCAATAGAAGCTAGATTGTGAGGTTAGTATAGTCTCATGAAATTGTTACACTGTCTTCCGAAAGGCAGCTTCACTGAGGTTTAACTGACACTCGGTGGATGTCATTTAATACGTTGTCCGTGTCTCCATGAGCTCATCACTGCAGTTGACATAACATGTCCGGCACCTGCAGAAGCTTCCTTGAACTCTACATTCTCTCTTTCCTGTTCCGACTTCTTTCCTTGGTCTGTTCCTTGATCTTGAAGAGTTGGTAGAATTTTCTATGAATGAAATCATTAAGGTATAGCTTTTTTTTTTTTTTTTTTTTTTTTTTTGGTTTGGCTTCTTTTAGTATGATTCAGATTTACCATGTGGTTGCTTGAATGTTGTGTCTGTAGATCCTTCATGGTTTTAATGTGTTCTAGGCCTGTAGTTTTCTTTTAGAGAGTATTTCAAGATTCTGGATGTTTTTGTAAATGACCGTGAGCTATGTTGAAAGTGTTCTAGGTGAGCATTGTGTGTTTGAATTTGACCAGCATGGAAGTCGAGCTGTAAAAAGTGCCCATCTTCTCTAACTACATCAAGGACAGCCTGTAGATGCTGGCTTTCTCATTCTGGATAGGCAGTAGTGCCTTTGCTTCCCTTTCCTGATAGGCCAGCTTTTGGGTTCAGTTACTTCTCATTTGTTTTAATTCTTTAATCGTCATGTTTTCCACTCTGGGTTTATTATAATTTTTCTGCATACTCAGAGTTTTTCTGCATTTCATCATAGCTTTGTAGAAGGTCATGAATTACATACTTTTTTAAAAATGAAAGTATTTTTTATTGGTTATTTTATTTATTTACATTTCCGATGTCATCCCCCTTCCCAGTTTCCCCTCTACAAGCCCCCTATCACTTCCTCCCAACCCCCTGCCCTTATGATGGTGCTCCCCCCACTTCTACTTCTGCTTCAGTGCCCTAGCATTCTCCTATCCTGGGTCATCAAGCCTCCACAGGACCAAAGGGCTCCCCTCCCAGTGATGGCAGATAAGTCAGTCCTCTGCTACTTTTCTTTTTTCTAGTAGAGACAGTACTAAGAGTTTGACTTAAATAAATTGTATTGAATGCCAGGAGCCTATTTAAGAATTAGGTGTCTGCCAGCTTGAGCTGGTCACAGTTTAGCCAGGTAGCCAGAGAGTAAGCTGAAGAAGCTTGTGAGAGCTGTGGTCAAGACAGCGATGAGAAAGACAGGAGGTGGCCATGTTGTATAAGACAGACAATTAACCAGTGGCCAGAAGGCAGATGAGCCTGAAGGCACAGGGTGGTGGAAGCAGATTAGACCCTCAGAGCAGAACGTGACCTCAGGGAGCTTGCATTGCAATCTGAAGGGACAGGAAATAAGAGCACACGTCACATGTCAGGCGCTGCCCAGTGCTCTGGATAAGCAGAGCAGGGCAAGGCAAGGCGGTAAAGAGCGATGACGCAGACACTTGATAGTAATAGAAAGAAATCTTTGATGCTAAGAAGTAAAATATATATTGTGGTTTTGGCTTTTAATAGTAAGAAATTGTGTTCAATAGAACTTTCATAATTCATTAATGAACTTCAGGCTGTCTGTGGTGCCCTCCCCAAATCACAACCTCTGGGAGGCAGAAAGTCTGAGAGGAGAGGCCAGCCTGATTTCATAGCAAGTTCCAGGCCACATGGGACTACATAGTGAGACCTTGTTTTTAAAAAAGTTAATTTCAAAAACATTTGCTGCAGTGGTTCTCAGTCTTCCTAATGCTGTGATTCTTTAATACAGTTCCTTAGGTAGTGCTGATTCCCAGATATAAATTTATTTTTCTTGCTACTTTGTAACTTCAGCTTTGCTACCATTATGAATTGTAATGCAAATATCTGTACTTACTGATTGGCTTAGGCAGACCCTGTGAAAGGATCCCTAGATCCCCCATAGGGGTCATGATCCATAGGTTGACAACCACTGGTTTGTTTAAGAAAGTTACATTTTGGGGCTGGGGAGATGGCTCAGCAGTTAAGAGCACTGGCTCCTCTTCCAGAGATCCTGAGTTCAGTTCCCAGCAACCACATGATGGCTACAACCATCTGTAATGGAATCTGCTGCCCTCTTCTGGTGTGTCTGAAAACAGGTACAGTGTACTCACATACATAAAATAAATGAATAAATCTTAAAAAAAAAGTTATGTTTTAGAAGGTCTGGAAAATTGGTTCATAGAGAACTTTCCCTTCTTAAGAGTGCTGTCTAAGTTGAGATGGAAACATGGACGGCTAACCGTTGACTTCACCCTGTCATTCCCTTCCCCTCCCTGAGACCTCACTGTCAAATTGCATTCTTAGATTTAAAGTGTCAGGAGGGCTGCCTCTGATGCATGTGAGGATTTCTGACCAGAAGATAAGAGATGCGCTGTGTTTGATTAACAGTATACCCTTGCCACAGAAGTCATCCACGAAATCTCCAGAGAGACAGGTGAGTGTGTGACTGTGGAGGAAATGCCAAGTCGATATCTAGAAAACAACACTTTCTGAGTAGTGGTGATTGTTTGAGGACAGGCTTTCTAACCACCAGGATGGGGCCTGGTTTCATGGTGCAGAGACAGTCACATCTCTGATTTCAAGGCCAGCCTGCTCTCTCTACACAGCAAGTTGCAGCCCAGGTAGGGCTACATAGTGAGATGCTGTCTCTAAACAAACAAAACTAGAAAGCAACAGACATGAAAGGAATATGTCCACGTTTGTGTTGGGGTTCAAGTCACCCACAAACCACACACATACTGATCTTAGTCAGACAGAGATGGTTTATTGAATGCACACCCTAAGACTGAGCAGTCGATCAGGGCCATAGCTCAGAATTTGGGGGCTGAGGCTACAACCTTGAAAATCTTTCTCTACAGCTTATAAAGCTAAAGCTGCTAAAACCACAGTTAGCTCATACGCAAGTGCAGGAAGTGCTGCCCAGTGGTCGGCTCTGACTCAAGTCATTTTAGACTTAGTAGTTCATATTGACCTTTAATTTGATGGGTCCTACATAAAGCTTTGTGGAATCTAAGATTAGCAAACCCCAGATAGGATATAACAGGGTGTGTGCCAGCATGACCTTGCTCAGAGTCAAGTTGTTCTTCTGTTGTCAATGACTGGCGGGCATATTACAGCAACAAAAGGAAAGAGCTGGCAAGCGTGGGACAACATGACTACAGCTATGCAGGGGCAGGGGTAGGTGGGCCCAACAATTTGTAAACTGTACCTTA
The DNA here is from genome assembly GCF_011064425.1 of Rattus rattus. Lineage (NCBI taxonomy): Eukaryota > Metazoa > Chordata > Mammalia > Rodentia > Muridae > Rattus > Rattus rattus. The sequence goes on from NC_046161.1 coordinate 62,274,995, forward strand.
TATAGAACTAGAAATACAAAGCTTTAAAATAAATTTGAAAATAAACTTTCAAGTTGAGATTGTCCTTTTTTAGTGAGTCTTAAATGTTCTAGATCACTTTACTAATCTTTATAGCTTATTTAATCCAAAATAAATATTGGATTTCTACTTGCTTAGAAAAGAAGTTCGAGAAAGCTAATGATGCCATTTTCAAGGGCCCTATGATAAATGTGTATTTTTATATTGTTATCCACAATAACTAAGTGATACAGGAGGATACAGACCTATCCCTTGATTTGTGCATAATTATATCTTTATAAATGTGGGGAGTAATTTTGATAATTTGCAGGTTCCAGCTGACCGTTATGTGGTTGTTTTAGCTTTTTGAAGATTTGGCTATGATGTTTGTAGAGATATTTTTCTTTAGATCTTCCTTTATCTTACCTTCTATGTTTTCAGTATATACAGGTGTCACCTGTGTTGTTTAATCCTTCTTATCAGCATGTATTAAAAATATTTGCATTCTTTGCTAGGTAGCCTCGATTCCTGTTCTTTCAGGTGGGACGAAAGTTCTTCTTGGGACTTCACTGTTGCTAGATGGAGTGGAATCAGGTGAAGATTGGAACGTGCTATTTCTCTGTGACACTAAGCCTACAGGTTGTTACGTAGTGAGGTAGTGAGGGTGTTTATGGAGAGTAAGGAGGCTCAAGAACGCCGCTCTAGCTGTGCTGCCAACAAACACTGACCTCAGGGCGTTTTATTCGTTGATGCTCACATCTCACAGTTGGATAAATGAAGAGTTGTTCATTGTTGTTGTTGTTTTTTGTTTGTTTTTTCAAAGGGCAGTAGTGGGACTCAACAGTGTTTTCCAAAGATTCATTTAAGTTATTATATTTCTCTGTACTACTTTTCTCTAACCAGGGCTAAGTGATGCCTTACAATTTCAGATCAAAATATAGAATGTCAACATGGTAGACACAAGATGAATCTAACAAGTTAAGGCCTGGCCAGTCTGGTGTCCATTGTAGTGGTCACACCTTGATAATAATAGATGATGCTCAGTAAATATTTTACTGGACATTGAGCGAATAAACTAAAGTGAAAAATAAGTTTGGTTTAAGTTTAGTGTCTGAATGTGGAAGTTCTAGGCATGGATGGAGTTTACTGTTAGATCTAGGCTCAGTGTCTGTGTGGGTTCTCAGTGGTGGCTGTCGGGTTAACATGTGTCTCTGTCCCTTAGAGTCTGATGATGAGTACTTTGATGCTGAGGACGGAGACTCGCAGGCCACTAGACCTGTCAAAGCCTCAGAACTGAGAAAAGCTGCTGAGGTTCCCAATGAGGAGCTGGTTACTCTCTTGCTCAAGTTTGAGGTTAAAGAGGTATGTGTCTCTGTTCATGGGCATGGTTTTTGTCCGTCTTCTGTACTGGGAGCTGACCTCAGCTTCAAGTACATTAAAAACGTGTGTTCTAGTTTCTACTAGCTGATACATGTGAGTTACACCATTGTACACATAGTTTCAAATCCATGGAAATCATTTTTAAAAATGGTTTAAGGGGGAATCAGTGTGTGTAATCTATTCTGGAAAAACTCAGGTCTTAATTAGGATTTCTGCATAAGATTTCTGTTTTTATGTATGAATGTATATATTGCCCCCCTCCCCCAGCTCTTTTCATTTTTTTAAAGCTAGACTTGGGCTGTGGATTCCAGGCTGGCCTTGAACTCACTATCTCACTCTGTAGCCTTGGCACTCTTTGAATGTGGGGCATTCCTCCTACTTTACCCTCCTGAGTTCTGAGGTTGTATTATAGGTCTGTGTGTCACATGCAGGGTAACTTCCCCTTGAGCTGAATAGTGTTGGTCATCGTCATGCATGTCTACTGTAAACTTCTAAACTTTTTCTTCTTCTTCTTTTTTTTTTTTTTTACTTTAAAAAATATAGATGGCTTAGTCAGGGCTCCTGTATAAGAGAAGGGTTAGTTTTAATTGATAGTTGAAAGCATTTTGTTGATTTTGACATCAGAGCTTCTAAATTCCAATGTGAAGAAAGAAGTCATGTAGAAAGCCAAGCATGATAGTGTAGGCCTGTATTTCTAGTTATCAAGAAAGCTGAGACAAGAGGATTACAACTTTAGTTTCTGCGGGAGATACAGGGAATCCTGGTCAACATAACAAGACCCTGTTTCAAAATAGCAAACAAAGCAAAAGAAAACAAACCCCAAAAAGGGGGCGGGATTGACTGGAGACAGAGCTGGGGACATCTTGCTTACAACTTGTGAGGCTCAAACTTCAGTCCTGAGGACTTTCTAAGGAGTAGACACACAGGAAAAGAAAACCGGATGAGAAGGTCACAGCATATTTGGGGTATTAGGAGATCTCTGTGCCAGGCATATGATTCCTTTTAGCCGCCAGTGTACATTTGCTCTGTAAATGACAGCGCTCATCTCCACGGTGGTGGGATTGCACCTTTCTGTCTCCACTTTGCCTTTCTATGTTCTAAATTCCTATAATAATTTTCATTACCTTGACGATAAAGTACAAAACAATACAGAGGTGTTCATGGTTGACTTTGATATTCTCGAATGACAGCCTTTCCTAAATCATGTCAGATCTGATAAATCGTAGTCTTCCTGGTATTTTCTTGGTCTGTCTCCTACCCTTGGCCTTTGGCTTGTCTCTTTTTTTTCACACTTTGACTGGCAATACCAGGAGAGCCCTCGAGCCCTGTCTTCAAAGCTTCAGGGTGGTTGTTCTTCTCTTCAGCTGCAGCTGTGCTACCTCAGCCGTCATCATTTGTAGAAGTTAGGCCCAATTCTTCCTCCCTTTCCCATGCTCCCAGAAATAAGACTCAGACTCAAAATATATTTACGAATACCTTGGCCACATCGCTAGGCTCTACTCTGACTAGATCGTAATTAAGACAATCCCGTGATTTTAACCTGTCTCTAAGTGGCTGGCTAATTGTGTTCAGGTACCATGCATTCGTCCCTTCACATCCTCCCAGACAAGTCTTCTGCTGGTCTCCATCCCAGAGTTCTCGTCTGCCTCCTGGATGTCTCACCTTTACCTCATGCCTAAGCCATAGGCTTTACAATGGACAGGCAATGCATTCATATAGTACACAGGATATTCTCCTGACATCATTTCTTATATGTCTTTTAAAAATTGCCACACATATTTTAATCTTTTTATTGGCTGATTATTTTTGGCTATCATTTCCAAATTCAATTTAAATACTGTGGGAATGAACATTCTTACTTTTTGCTAGTATCAGAAGAATCTATCAGTTTTTTTTTTTTAATTAAAAATATGGTAAGAATCCAATCCTTATTTGCATGTGATTTAAGTCTTGATCCTAGAGTTTGAGGGTAACCCTAGTCTTTGCGTCTGGTGTGAGGATGGGATTAGAGTCTTCCCTCTTGCAGTGTCCTGCAAGTGTGGGAAAGGACTTTGCTTCTGTCATTTTATGACTTTGACTTACCAACAACCTTCCCCTGCCCCGTGGATTACTTTTAGGTGGTTTTGGAACTCACTAAACAACAGAAAGAAGAGGAGACAATTCTAGTATTTAATGTCACTCAGTTAGGAACAGAAGCAACAATGAGGACATTTGACCTGACTTCGGTGTCCTATTTGAGGAAAATCAGCTTGGATTACCATGAAATTAAAGGTAACGGCCATGAAAATAGAAACAACTGTTAGCAAAAATTGTGCCCTTGTGTGTCTGGAGTGGTCTCATTTACAATGAAATATTTGCATTTCGTTATGATGGGTACAGTAAACACAGTGCAGTAAATACTCTATGAAGACTAAACTCTCGAACACTGGCCATTAGGCATCCATGTTACTGTCTTCAGTTCACATGTAGCTAATCTACACATGGCTGTGAGGCATCTGTCTTGCCATCTTCAGTTCACATGTCACTATATGCAGGTTGATCGTTCATCCAGGTTCAAACAACTCTATGGGACAGAGTCCTGCCTGAGACATTGAAGCCTGGGTCAGGGGTCTGGCAGCCTCAGCCACTATGGTTCATGTCCTCGGAAAGTCCACTGACATTGGGGAGCATCATTTCCATTTCACAGGCAGAGAATGGCTAAGGAACCCAAAACGTGCTCTCACCCTCTGTCTTGTTCATGATGGGTTTTAGAGTTCAAACCTGGTCTTAGAATACTGAAGGGTTTTCTGTTAGAGCCTTCCTAATGCTGCAGTCCTTTAATAGAGTTCCTTATGTTGTCATGACCCCCAATCATAAAATGCTTTTGTTGCTACTTCGTAACTGGTAGTTTTGCTATGGTTATGAATTGCATGTAATATCTGTGTTTTTTGATGGTTTGGGGTGACCGCTGCGAAGAGAGTTGTAGCCCACAGGCTGAGAACCACTGTGGTAGAGTCTTTGCACAGCAGGGAAACAGTGTGATAGAAATGAAAAGTTCGGAAGATGCAAAGGCCACGCTCTTGTTAATTCTATAGTTCATCATTTTACTGTATTTCTTATGAGCGCAGATATTTGAGGCATGGATGAGTGAAATAGTCTGCAGCATTAAAATTCCTCCAAAGATTGCCTAATGCTTTAGTCAAATATTAAGACATTTTATGATTTTTAGAAAAAGTTGAAACCAAAATAAACACCAATTATGTGTTGGTAATTTTTTTAGGTAATAGATTATGATAGAATTTATATTATAGACATTAGTAGTGAGTATAAACAATAAACTATCTAGACTGTTTATTTCTTTGTGTCAGCTAAGACTGGAGAGGGGCCTGGTGAGATAGCTCAGCCATTGAGAGTGCCTGGGTTTGATTCTCAGCGTCCACATGGCAGCTTACAACTGTCTGTGACTCCTGGTCCAGGAGATCTAACCCTTCTTCTGAATTCCTAGGGCACCAGGCACACACACACAGTGTTTTATATACATGAAAATAAAACACTCACACATATAAATCTAAAAAAAAAATTATACAAGGCAAAGATTAGGGGTGGAGTGGCTTTCTAGCTGTCAGTATTTACAGACAATGAAGAGAGAGCCATGGGCGTGATTCAGCCAGCTCTCCCTACACAGATTTGGGAGCCATTTCCTCTGTGTGTCTACACAGGATGTAGTTTTGAGCTCAAAGGAGATGTTTGTTTAGTCTTTGAAACCAAGTCTTACTCTGTTGCCCACGCTGGCCTCAAACTCACCATAGACCCCAGGTGGGTCTATACTATAAGGATCCCTCTTCTGTCTCCCAAGGGCTGGGATTACAGCTGTAAATCTCCAAAGCCTATTCAAAAGAAACTGAATTGTCATCCTCTCTTTCCAAAAAAAAAAAAAAAAAAAAAAAAAAAAAGTTTCTATATTCTTCCCCACAACCCCAGGTCTAAGCAAAGGCATTGTTTTAAATTATTTGAGTTTATTAAGTGGCTTAGGGTTTCTATTCCAGCATAAAACATCATGACCAAGAAGCAAGTTGGGGAGGAAAGGGTTTATTCAGCTTACACTTCCACATTGCTGTTCATCACCAAAAGATGTCAGGACAGAATTCACACAGGGCAGGAGGCAGGAGCTAATGCATAGGCCATGGAGGGATGTTTCTTATGGCTTGCTTCCCCTAGCTTGTTCAACTTGCTTTCTTATAGAACCCAGGACTACCAGCCCAGGGATGGCTCCACCCACAATGGGCTGGGCCCTCCCCCCTTGATCACTAATTGAGAAAATGCCTTACAGCTGTTATCTCATGGAGGAGGCATTTCCTCAAGGGAGGCACATTTCTCTGTGATAACTCTAGCGTGTGTCAAGTTGACACACAAAACCAGCCAGTACAGTAAGTATAAATAAAATATTTTAAAATGGTTTAAGAATCTACTAGAGATTATCCCAGTCTTGTCTCCATTTTGTAGTTGAGAAAGTTAAATAGCTGTGGGTTAAGGTCAGAGATGATTTAGAATTCACATTTCCAGATTCATTCTGCTGCCTATAAATACACAGGCATCCTTAAGAATATTTTAAGTTTTGACTTTGATTATGGTATGAAAGCAAGTGAAAGGTGAAGGGTTCTAAGTAATCTGGGAATCTAAGGTCAGCGTTTCAGCTGCCGTATGTCCTCACCAGTAATGTCGTTACTTCATAGCCATGACAATGTACACAGATTTTTTTTTTTAAAGCACCACTAGACAAAGACATGTAGAGCCCTCTAAAATTTCATAAAAGCCACTTATTTGCATTTCTCTCTTTTAGGATCCAGAAAGAAGCCAATTCACTTGGTCAGCTCTTCAGACAGACCTGGACTAGATCTTTTAAAAGTGGAGTACATTAAGGTGAGGGCCACAGGAAGATGACACAGCTGTCTGAACGCCACACTGTACCCTGGAGAGAGAATGACTGTGTAAGGAGTAGATCTCGGCAGAGTCACTTGCTCTTAGCCTTCTGCTTTCGTTGAGAGCAGGGATATTACGAAGCTGTGGACTGCTAACCCAGAGGCAGAACCCAGTGCTCTTCCGTTTCTGGGTCATGCTCGTACACTACACTCCCGGTGAAAGCAGGTGGCAGTTAGTTGAGTTACTACATTAAAAAAGGAAAGTGGAATTAGATTGAGTTGAGAGAGATCTGCCAGGACTGGGGAGGAACTGACAGTGAACGGGACAGAAGGAATTGGTGCTGTTCACCTTTGTTCTAGTGATCCCTGACTCTTTGTTCTGTCTGCAAGGGTTATGGAATGTCTCTGCTGATGGACACTTGGATTGAAGTAGAAGTTGCTTTTCCCAGTGATTTTAAGTTAGAAGAGAGAGATGTCCAAACAAACATCTAAGGAAAAGCACAGAGCAGAATGGTTGTGGAGAGGTTGGCAAAGTAGCCAGGGCAGAAAGCTGCTCATGGGAGGCAGTCTTCAGAGTTCGCCTTTTCTCTTTGTTCCAAAGGACAGAACTTAGTCCAGGGAGTGGTTATGATGAGAGATAAGTTTTTTGACTTAGAACAAAGACCCCACACAGCGGAGCTTGGATTTGTGAAAGACTGGTGCTTTTCTCACCATAGATTGAGCTGAGCTTTGTAGAGTGGTACTAGCATCAGATGGTGGGCGGGTGAGGGGATCCTTACATGTTCTCTCCTCGTCTTTATCTTTTTAATTCCCTGAGGGAATTCATGTTCCTCCATGCTTAATAAGAACACTTGGCGCTGTTATGAAAAATAGAGCGTGTGTATTTTTAAAATAAGACATGATATAAGGTTGTCTTCGTGACCTACGCTGTGATCAGACACCACAGCTCAGGCGACTTAGAAAGAAAACACTTAATTTGGGGCTCACAATTCTCAAGGCTTGAATGCATGACCATCATGGCTGAGAGCTGGGCAGTAGGAAGGCAGGCATGGTGCAGGAGCGTTAGCTAGGAGCTTATATCCTCATCTGTAAATAGGAAGCACAGAGCTAACTGAGAATGGTGTGGTATTTGAAACCTCAAAGCCTACTCTCAGTGACACATTTCCTTCACAGGGCCACACCTTCTAATTCTTTCCCAAAAGTTCCACCAACTGGGGATGAAGCATTCAAATATGTGAGCCTTTGGGGCAGTTGTCATTCAAACCACCACAGTGTGTGTTCTCTCTCCCCCACCTTCTCCCTCCCTTCCCACTTCCCCCCTTCTCTTTCTCCATCTCTCTCCACATAAGCATGCCCATGTATGCGTGTACACACACACACACACACACACACACACACACACACACACACACACACACACAGAGAGACAGAGAGACAGAGAGAGAGAGACAGAGAGACAGAGAGACAGAGATTATAAAAATGTACTTTGCTCTTAATTCCTTCTTTGGAACTTTTACTTTTTCAGGTTGATAGGAATGGGCCTAGTTTTCAAACAACTTTCGAAAAAACTGAACAAACTGTTAAGGTAAGAAGTTTTACTAAAGCAATGTATCTTACTTGAAAATAACCCGCTCACTTCATACTTGAGCCTGTGTTCATATTTCTGCTCCTTCAGCTTAGAAGCCATGAATACCACGTTTGGAATCACATCTGGATGTGGTAGCCCACTGTGGTTCAGGAGCTTTATACTAAAATTTGGCGTATTCTATAATCACAGTCGCCTGTTGAAGATCCAGGAAGCCAGTTACATGTTGACTGTGCAGATGGACGGGAGGCAGTTATTGGCTCTGTGACCATTTTGTTTGGGAATGGAGTAGTTAGTTACTCTGATGCACTCCTGTGTCCTTGAGTGTGTAGGTGTCATTTGCTGTCTCTATATTCCTACATCAGGGTGTCATGGGCTTTTCTCTTTCTCTCTTTCCCTTTCCTGTCTTGGAGGCAGCCTTTGCTGAGACCACAGATGGCAACTGGAAAAGAACTAATTTTCTTTGTAAAACACTTTCAGGTGGCCTTTTCATCTTTGAATCTGTTGCTACAAACACAAGCTCTTCTGTCTTCTCTTAACTACCTGACAACTGTCATCCCATCAGACAGTCAGAACGCGGGTGTGGCCAAGGAGGTGCAGACCATAACTGAGAAACAAAAGAACTCTCCCCTGCAGAAAGGTATGAGGGTAATCAGTGTTCTCCATGGCAGACACCCAAGAAGATGATATTGAAGGAGCAAAGATTGGTTTTGCTTTTAGTTGCAGAGATGTCAGTCCATGGACACTTGGTTCTGTTTCTTCTGAGCCTGTGTGTTGCCAGGCAGAGCACGATGAAGCTTACGGTAGCGATTGAGGTGTATAGGAGGCAGACAGACAGAGGTGGTCTAAAGATAAGCCACGCCCTGCAAAGACACACCCAGTGCATTACTCCCCTAGTAATGCCGTTAGATTATGAAACTGTTATTGGATTTATCCGTTGGTGAAAGTCAGAACCATAGTATTCCATTCTAGTTCAAAACAGTTTCAGTAAGCAAACAGACAAATCTCTGGTCACTAGGGTTTTACTCAATTGAATCACCTGGTGCATAAAACAGGGGTAGTGGATTCGCAGTGAAATATACTCACAGTTCAGTTCTTGGGAGGCGGAGGCAGGAGGATCATGATTTCCAGGACAGTTTGGGTAGGTGGCATAGAAAGTCCTTGATTCAAAAAAATAAAGCATCACACACACACACACACACACACACACACACACACACACACACAGAGAGAGAGAGAGAGAGAGAGAGAGAAATATAATCAATACTACTGTTTTAAGAAACTTTTTCTTCTTATGGCTGGGGATTGCTTTTGGAGGGTTACTAGAGGAAAACCCATGTGTGTGCTGAGTCCTTCTTCCCATCCTAGTGACTCTGAAAGGACTCTCAGGACAGCCTTTGAGGAAAGAGACCAGAGATGAAGGCAGGGACTATTTGTATTTTTAAAAAATTCTTATTTTATATGTGTTGAGTGTTCTGTCTACATGTATGTATATATACTGCATGTGTGCAGTGCTTATGTAGTTCAGAAGAGGGCGTTGGATCTTTTGGAACTAAGTGATGGATGGTTGTGAGTCACCATATGGGTGCTGGGATCCCAGTTCTTTGATCCATTTCTCTAGCACCCCAAAGACAGCATGTCATTGTTGAGAATCTCTAGAATTTGAATCCAAAAGAACTTAGTTCATGTTCTGATCATATTAATTAAAGCTGTGTGACTTTAGGCACATTACTTTTTTGAATTTTATGTTCTATTTACTTTAGACATTTTGTTTTTGTATGTATGTGGTTTGTATAACACGTAGTTTATATTTTATAAATATTTTATACTCATATAAAGTATATGAGGAAACTTCTGTAGGGTTTAGCTTACTAGAATCCATTGCTTTATTTTTAGTGATGGTGCCCTCTAGAGATAGTGACGTGATTGGCTTCAGGCTGTTCGCCAAACTGAATGCTTTCTGTGTCACGGTCTGTGATGAGAAGAGCAATATTGCTGAAATCAAGATACAAGGTAAAGTGTCACAGCGTTTAGCTGTTGTTTAACGCTAAGCACCCCCCCCCTTCGTTCTCTTTCTCTTTCTGCAGTGTTACACCAAGAGGGCTCTGAACTGAAACAGTTGCAGGGTGTAGCTGAACTGGAAGCTCAGGATCAGATGATGCCCGAATTCTGGCTAGTGTAGTTGTTTCCTTCTTTCCTTTCCAAATTGGGAACACACCTACTACCTATATAAACTTTGTTCACAAAACTTTAGTGGCCTTCCTCTCAGGCAGGGCATTTTCTGCTGTGGTGAACACCAGGACCAACCAAAGCCTGGGGAGGGGAGGGTGGATTTCAGTTTATACTTCCACATCAGTCCATCATCTCAGAAATGCAGGACAGGAACTGGGAAGCAGGAACTGAAGCAGAAACCATAGAAGAATACTGTGTACTGTGGCCCTCATGGCTCCCCCAGCCTGCTTTCTTTTGCAACCCAGGAGCACTGTTCTAGGCACCACACACCGTGGGCTGTACACACCAATCTCTAATTAAGGCAGTGCACCACAGACGTACCTACAGGCTAGTCTTACAGACACGCTTTCTGACTTGAGAGTCCCTCTTCTCAAGTGGTGCTAGCTCATGTCAAACTGACATAAAACGAGCCAACACAGTCTTCACATAGATGACTTAATGTCTGTAAGGTATAAAAATGCATTTTATGCTTACTTATCCTGAAGTGGTTTCTTGGCACTGGATTTCTTCCCAGGGAACTGAAATTTTATGTAATTATATTATATTTTATTGTTTTTTGTATTTTGCCACTTTATTAAATAAATAATAGGATATCAAGATAATAAGAATCTTTTCAGTATCATAGGAAAATGATATTTATGTATTTTTCTGTTTCTTCTACTTTTTGAGGGTTTCATACACGCATCCTAGGAGCGACGGTCATACCTACCACCATTTTCCCACTGGAGCTCTCTCAGGTCCTCCCCACATGACCTCTCCACTTCATGGCTCTACATTACTCTGAGTTACCCACTAAGTCCCACTAGTGCTGCCTGAGTGTGCGTGGATGTGCGGCTGCCCTTGGGAGCATGGGCGACCTGCCAGCGGTCACACTCCCAAAGAACAATGGTTCTTTCTCACCAATCTGCTGCCAGCTGTTCCTTAGTAAGGGTAGGGCTTATATAGTTCAATTTTAACCAAAATATAAGCTTGCTATTTAGAAAACTAAAAATACTTAACAGGAATTTTACTAATGTGAGTTTAGACATTCTGTATACCCACAAATCTAGTGAAATATTTATGTTATATTTGTAAAAATTATAATAATTCATTTTTTTCAGGCCTCGATTCTTCCCTTTCTCTTCAGTCAAAGAAGCAGTCACTTTTTGCCAGACTGGAAAACATTATTGTCACAGATGTTGACCCAAAAACAGTTCATAAGAAAGTACGTGACACGGATGCATAGTTACTAGTTTTTACTATTACATAGAAACTTTATTTTAAAATATGTTATTTTAAAAAATTAAATGCATTTCTATGAAGATTATAATTTCAGGCCTTTTCTGACTAGGGCTTTGTTTTGTGATTACTTTTTGGGCAGAGTACATTCACATTTCTGGTTTTTCAGGCTGTATCCATAGTTGGAAATGAAGTTTTTCGCTTTAACCTGGATTTGTATCCGGATGCTACTGAAGGGGATTCCTACACTGACATGTCCACTGTGGATGGCGTGGTGGCACTGCATGTCGGCTGTATTCAAATTGTCTACCTTCATAAATTCCTTATGTCACTGCTGGTAAAGTCACTGTTTATATGTCCACATTTCCCGGAGAAGCCAAGGGCTGTGATTGCATATGTTGTAAACTCTGGGTTTTAGGTGGTGGATGTTTTGATTGCGCCTGGTATTTATGTAGGAAAGTTGTAGCCAGAAGCCCTCTCTAACTCTTGAAATGCAAATCATTGAATGGTTTTTGTCTGTGGTTGAAATTAGTTTTCTAGAACACACAGAAGCCAACTGTCTGAGTGCCAGAGTGTTGAAAATGTGCTCACCCCTACACTGCTCAGTGAGGGATCACTACTGAAAGCTGGGCAGTGTGACTGAGGATGGCCTTCCTCAGCTCCTTCTGTTCACTAGGAGAATAGGGATCAACTCTAAGGACCCTGGGAGGAAATTGCATGTGTGTTAGCAGAAGGTAGGCTGATTCACAGATGTCCCTGCTTCTGAACGTCCTTTCTACATATCATCCACAGAGCTTCCTGAACAATTTCCAGGTGGCCAAAGAGGCGCTGAGTGCTGCCACGGCCCAGGCTGCGGAAAAGGCGGCCACAAGCGTGAAGGATCTTGCCCAGAGGAGCTTCCGCGTTTCTGTCGATATTGATTTGAAAGCACCAGTCATTGTCATTCCACAGTCCTCTCTCTCCACCAATGCTGTTGTGGTAGATCTTGGGCTCATTAGAGTTCACAATCAGTTCAGTCTGGTGTCTGGAGAAGATGCTGTTAATCCTCCAGTGATCGACAAAATGGAGGTGCAGCTCACAAAACTGAAACTCTCTAGGTATGTATGTTCGGAGCTGTGCTAAGAAGCGTGTACTAATTTCTCATGGTATTTTTATAACAGTTTCTTTAATAAAGAACCATTTTCTGATGTAAAAAGTTACAAAGAACTCTAATTTCTGATCAGCTGGAGTGCATGTGTGTATACACATCCTTCATGTAGAGCTACCAATTTGTTTAATTTTTTTTCCTTACATTTCCTAACCATTGAGAATAGAAATCTTAGCCAGGTATAGGGATGCACACCTTTAGTTCCGGCACTTGGGAGATAGGAATAGGCAGATGTCTGGGAGTTTGATCTGTCCCTCTCTCCACCCCTGGAATCACACGTGGCGTTTATTTGGGCCCTCTGCTCTTGAGGTGGTTTCTACAGTAGTAGTAGATCTTTACTTGTAATAGCAGTTCGGCCATGCTGAAGGAGAGCCTGGTGACTCCTGACTTTAGTGAGCTTACACATTTTGGTAGCTGTGTAATACTGTGTTCTCAGTACTCATGTGAGGACACAAAAAGATTTAAAAATGATTTTCATCTCACCAAAGGCAATTTAATTATTCAAAATAAAAAAGTTATAGGTGGAGAAGAGAACCCCGTAGGAGCTTTCTGAAATGCCTCAGTGACAGACATGCTTTCTGATTCCTCATTTCCTGTGCTGTGCTCCTTCCCTGTGGTGTCTTTAAGTCTCAGTACCAGCAGATACACTGCTGCCCTCTGCCTAACCACAAGCATGCACTTGGAGGAAGGCCCTGTCAGTGACGGGGTCATTTTGAGGCTGCCACTGTGATTGTCATCAGCCTAGGTCAGTCCTTCTGCATGGCTCAATGCAGCCAAGACATGCATGTGACATGGATGAGTTGGCTTCGAGCATAAGATGCCACTTTTTTTTATGGTGAATTTTTCTTACAAGTAGGAAGAGGAGAGTCTAGAATTGTAGATAGTATAGTCAATGGGGAAACAGCCAATGGAGTCATTTATCATCTCGTCATTTATCATCACTCTACATAACGGCCTGAACACTATACACTCAATGAGTAGACTTGTCTGGGTGTTGTGTGTCTGCTGGGTAATCTGGGAGGTGTGGCTATACCACTTTCTCCACAAACGCGGGAGTAAATGTACAGCAGAATGACTTTGTGACAGGTGCTTGGTCCCCAGGCAGTAGGACCTTTTCTGCTTCATCATTTTAGCAGAACACTCAGGTAGATGTGGCCCATTGTTGACTGAAGGATTGTAATGTGACACAAACTATGCTATTCCTAGAGTGATGAATTTGACAATTTCTTGTCTATCTGCAGCATTATGAATTTAAAGCAAACACAAAATCAAAACAACCTTTAGGTCAGTTCTTCTCCTTTCTACAGTTTTAAGAAAAAAGTCTTTTTTAAATTTTTTTTTAAAGCCAGGCATGGTGGTATATGCCTTTAAATCCAGCACTCAGGAGGCAGAAGCAGGCAGATCTCTGAGTTTGAGGCCAGCCTGGTCTGTAAAGGGAGTTCCAGTATAGCCAGGGCTACACAAAGAAACTCTTATCTTGAAATAAAACAAAGCAAAACATTTTCTTAATTGTTCAGTCACACATTGTAATCTGTCTCTGCTCATGGATTTATAGGTTAATTATTATCTCAACTTTGAAACCCCTCGAGCTACACTGTTATAAATTAATATCTAGAGCGTCAGGTGACACTTGATACTCTACTTGATACTTGATGATATAGTTCATGGCCCTCTGTGACAGCCTTATACTTTCTCTCTCCTCTTTACTAGGACAGCAATCCAGTCGGGCGCCTCACATCCTGATATTCAGCTGTTGCACCCAATTAACTTGGAGTTTTGTGTTAATCGGAATCTAGCTGCAAATTGGTACCATAAGGTGCCTGTTATAGAAATTAAAGGGCGTCTTGATTCGATGAATGTAAGTACATGCATGGAAAGAACTTTCACATTTCGTCCCTGAAAGCTTTCTCATATTCACAAGGAAAGTGCAGATTATTTACTGAATAGAAAAAGAAATGTTTCCAGTATTTAATCTTCAGTTAAGTATTATTAATTTTAAATCTGTTATGCACCCAATGCAGAAATCTGTGTACAAATTACTTATTGTTACAGTGTCTCTCATAATGTGTATTATTTACACGTTTGCTTTTAAGGAGATGGAAGTGTGCCTCAGGCAACTATTGTATTCTTTAAAGAGTGATAGTTGTTACTTAAAAAACGGTTTAGATTTCTTTAAGTACAATTAACTTTAAGAAAAACCAGCCAATAGGACAAACATTGATTTGTAAATATTATTTGTAAGTTTTAACATTTTATTTAAAATTGCAGAAGTAAACGTGAAGAAGTAGTAAAATCCTCAGGTGCTGATGTTAAGATTATTCTGTTTTATTACTGAGAATCTGTTTTCTATATTGCAGTTCTTTCATTTTAAGATGAATTTTTTGTTTATTTCACAGGTTAGTCTAAATCAAGAGGATCTCAATCTTTTGTTTAGAATACTGGCAGAAAATCTTGGCGAGGCCACTGAAGACATTGATAAAGGGAAACCTAGAATACAAGAGATAGGTGAGAGACCAATGTGGTGACGTATGCACACGTGTCACTCTATAGTTCGAATCCTGACGTATGAGTCTTTCTGTAGTTCAGTACACACCAAATCTTGACATATGTGTCTTTATCTTGACATATGTGTCTTTCTGAAGTTCAGCAGACACTGAATCTTGTTTTCAGGTTTAAAAATGGTTCTGTTTTTGTTTTGTTTTGTTTGTTTGTTTTGCCACAGTAGGGATTGAACCAGGGTCTTGGCCAGTGCTGTGGTGCACACCGTAATATTGAGCTACATCTCCAGCCTGAGACACAATAAACATGTAGTGAACAAATACATATTTACAAATTGTGATTTGTTTTACCAAAAAAATAATAAGATGTTGTTGAATGCAAGCATGACGGAAGCTTATTGTCTCTGTGTAGCTAAGCAGACAGGTAACATTCAGCCTGTTTCCAAGACGCTTGCACTGGGAAGTCATTAGGAAGTTGTGGCCATTAGCCAGTGCTGGATCTCTGTAAAAAGTCTTAATTTGTATATTAAAAAAAAAGCAGAATGCTAGGCTGTGGCATCATAATCAATATGATATTTAAATGAGACAGGTGTAAAGTATAAGAATTTAAATTATTAATATTTATCACTCTCCAAAGATAGTAAATATAGTACATTAAAATAAAAACAGCATACAGTTTAAATTATTAGTTATGGGCTTTTTGCTTAAAAGTTATTACTATTTAAAGCCACCATATATATATATTATGCATGAATAATGTACACATGTGTATACTCACATAACAAATACATTATGCACACAGGATGCACCCTTGTTCTTTTCAATCAAGTGGTGGCACCTGTGTGTGTGCCCGCTGCCCTTTGCTGGTGTTTTCCTGGAGTTGTATATATTTCATGCCCATTTTTGTGCTGGCTGTGTCCTGACCCCCCTCAGTGCTTTTAATGAAGTATCATCATTTTTAGCAAGCTTCTGTAGACAGCTATTCAGTAAGTTCTTCACTCTTACCCATGTTGCACTGAAATGTCTCTTGTTAGCTACTTTGCGTGTTCATCTGTCATGTCTCATCAGTGAGAGGGTATATAATCTTTATTAATGTATCTAATGAAGAGTTAAGTAAATACAGATTGCAATAAATTACCTTGACATTTAAAACTTAATTGAGAATTTCATACATGGATATAATATGTTCTGGTTAATTTAAAATTTTATAGTTTTAGAGGAACTTGGACTTTGTACCCTGTCATGCTGTTTTCTGTATCTTTCTAACAGTTTTATCAATTTTCTGAAACTTTTGCCCATTGGCTGAGTGGGCAAAATTTACTATACTGAAATGAAAATTACTCTATTTTCACTTTTTTCTTGTGTACAAGTCTAAGCATGTACCTCCAACTGTTCACCTCAGAATCCCCGCATACTCACTATGAGCAACACAGAGCTGGTTCCTCAGCCCTGCTCTCCCTGTCTCCTGCTGCTAGAACAGACCTTGCCCGCCCCAGTCCCTGCCCCACTCAGAGCTCACTCTGACCTGGGATACTTAGTGCTTAGTCTTACTTTTCTTTCTTTCTTTTTATTGGATATTTTTTACTTACATTTCATAGTTTCCTGTCCATAAACCCCCTAACCTCCTCCCCTTGCTTCTATGAGGGTGTTTCCCAACCCACCCACACACCCC
Organism: Rattus rattus; assembly: GCF_011064425.1. NCBI lineage: Eukaryota > Metazoa > Chordata > Mammalia > Rodentia > Muridae > Rattus > Rattus rattus. The sequence goes on from NC_046161.1 coordinate 62,291,622, forward strand.
TTCCCGCCTCCCCGCCCTGACATCCCCCTACACTGGGGCACCGAGCCTTGGCGGGACCAAGGGCTTCTCCTCCCACTGATGCCCATACTTTTTCATGAATTTTATGAGTGGAACCATGACAAAGCTTGCTCTTCAATGTTTGGTTTCTTTTCTGTGATTCATGAGATCATTCTGGTGGCTTCTGTGGTGGTCTTTTCTCCGGGGATGCCTGTCTCTGCCTGTGAGGCTGGAATCTGAGAACCAGCACCGCACTCAGCTCTTGGGTCTCAGAAATCCAAACTTTTGTCGCCTTGCTGGCATGACAAGTGCTTTAGCCACCGAGCCATCTCCACAGCCCCGTGGTTTTCACTGGGTCCTCATTACTAATGAAGTGAACTATTTTATATATGCCGTTTGCCTACTTGGATATCCTCTTTGTGACTGTCCAAACTTGTTAACCATTATTTTAATTTGGTGCAGTTCTGAGTAAGATGATAGATGTCTTTCCTTCCTAAGGGTATTAGTGAGCAGTGTGGATTTCCATGTGGGTTTCTGGTATATGCTACACTGCAGGCTCTGCTGTGTCGAATTGGAGGTCAGGATGGTGTTAACTGCAATACCGTAGTGATGGTTGTATGGTTGATAGTGAAGGCTGTCAAGTCAGACTGATTTACTTTGATTGGCCCTTGCATATAACACTAGGCAAGGCTCCAAATTTGTCTAAAAATTTAATGTGCTCATCTGTGAGTTGGAGACAATGAAGTTCTTTCCCCAGAGGGACAGTTTAAGACTTCAGCAAGACAGTCCATGCATACCTTATCACGAAGTGTCTGGAACATGTTACAAATATAACAAATGCTAGCTTTATTATTTGTATGTTATAGGTTAGAAAACACTTTTTTTCTTCTTTTTCTTTTATTGGATGTTTTTTTTCATTTTTCTTTCTTTTATTGGGTATTTTTAAATTTACATTTCAAATGTTATTCCCTTTCCTGGTTTCCTGTCCATAAGCCCCCTATCCCATCCCCTCTCCCCCTTCTTCTATGAGGGTGTCCCCCACCCACCCACCCCTTTCCACCTCCCTGCCCTGACATTTTCCTACACTGGCTATTGAGCCTTGAGAGGACCAAGGACCTCTTCTCCCGTTGATACCCAACAAGGCCATCCTCTGCTACCTATGCGGATGGAGCCATAGGTCCATTCCTGTGTTCTCTTGGGATGGTGGTTTAGTCCCTGGGAGCTCTGGGGGGTCTGATTGGTTCATTTTGTTGTTCTTGTTATGGGGTTGCAATCCCCTTCAGCTCCTTCAGTCCTTCTCTAACTCCTCCATTGGGGGCCCTGTTCTCAGTTCAATGGTTGACTGTGAGCATCTGTGAGCTCTGGTTGGTTGGTATTGTTGTTCTTATGGGGTTGCAAACCACTTCAGCTCCTTTAATCCTTTCTCTAACTCCTCCATTGGGGACCCCGTTCTCAGGTCAGTGGTTGGTTGTGAGCATTTATTTGCCTCTGTATTTGTCATGCTTTGGTAGAGCCTCTCAGGAGACAGCTATATCAGGCTCCTGTCAGCATGCACTTTTTTGGCATCTGCAAGATTGTCTTATTTGATGTCTATATTTGGGATGGATACCCCAGGTGGGATAGTCTCTGGCCTTTCCTTCAGTCTCTGCTCCATACTTTGTCTCCATATTTCCTCCTGTGAGTATTTTTGTTTCCCCTTCTAAGAAGGACTGAAGCATCCATACTTTGATCTTTCTTCTTGAGCTTCATGTGGTTTGTGAATTTTATCTTGGGTATTCTGAGCTTTTGGGCTAATATCCACTTATCAGTGAGTGCATACCATGTGTGTAGAAAACACCTTTATTGCATGCCATGGCATATGTTTCAGAACAGCATCAACCACGGAGCCTTTCTTTCCCTTCTTAGACTGGTGTTCATGGCCCCTTTTTCTTTCTTAGCCTTATCTCTGGTTACAAGAGATGCCTTAGCCATTCTACAGTCTGCTCTGTTTGCAGCCCCTGCCATGTGCTATCTCTTTGGCCTGTATGGTTTTCATTCTTACTTTTAAAAAGCTGGGCCATCTTTCCTGTGGACGACTCCTGCTCCGGGTGGGTCATTCACTGTGTTAATGTGTCTGCACCTCCTTGTCTTCTCTCTGTACATTTTATGTTCAGCCCTAACCTTTGTCTGCTTCTTGTGAGTAAGTTCAGCTTGATTCTTCTATCTGACTTTCCCTTTTACTAAACCTCGAGCTTTCTAAGGCTGAGAGCTGAGGGACTTGTGGATCTTCACATGCGCATACATGTTTGCTGCAAGTATCTGTGAAGGACAGGAAAGCATAGAAGGACATGTTTCTGTTTAACACCTTCAGGTGAGACTAAAGCATGCCCAGACGTCGCTACACTGCAGGATATGCAGACCACACAAGGTGTACCAGCGGCCAGAGTGGAAGAGCCCAGGCCCGTAGACATCATCAGCGTACTGTTGAACTTTGAAGTTAAAGAGGTGTGTGATTTTATCACATTTTATAAAGCGAAGTAAACAGATGATGGGTATTTCTATTAAGCTAAATTTGTAGGTAATTGATATGTATGAAAAATCTTAGACTGTTAATGTGCTTTAAAATTGGAGATTTTATTAAGAACAGTTACATTTTAGGGGTGCAGTTTCTTTTCAGAGGGAAATGGAAGCAGCACTTCATATGCCTTGTTGTATAGTCACCATCGGATGGTAGAGTGTGGCTTGCTTTGGATTTTCATGTAAGAAGGGCAGGGGAGGGGAACAGAGGAATCTTTTGTAAAATGTTGGAAACTCTTCATAGAATAAAGCACAGATCACGGACATTTAAAAATGCCATCTCACGTCAGTATGGATATTTTTCTTTATCTATTCAACAGCTATGCAGTGTGCATGCCAGAGCCAAGGATACAGTGGTGTATTTCTCTTAAAAATATGCTCAGGATAGGCTACTCTCAGAGCCTGTGGTACAGATGGTAGTGACGGGGCATCTGGGCAGGCAGAGAGGGTTAGGAAAGGTTTCTGGGAGGAAGTAACATTTGAGTGGAGTTGGTAAAGTAAATAGTTTAGAGAGAGTGGAATGAAGAAAGGGGCCGGTTAGAGTGAATGGTTATAGATAGATAAGGGTGGGCATAGAAATCCATGTTCTTTTTCTAGCGTTTATTATGTAAACTGTGACGGCTTGATCCCTGCAGGCCTGGTTGAGCCGGAGGGGAGGAGTTCGTGTCTGCTGGGTGGGTATTTGGTGTATACTATTACTGTGTGCAGGAAGCTGCCGACTGGTGGGCCGTGCAGGAGTGCTCACATGACCCAGTGTGCTCAGGGTAGCACCCAAGGTTAAGAAGCCTTGCCTAGAGATTAGTGTGAAAACCAGCAGCTCATTTCAGCAGAATTTCAGGCGGAAGCTGCTCTCCAGTTAGGACTTCTAGGATTGTTCTAATATTGCCACCCCCTCCCCCGTTGTTTTTGGTACTTCACCTTTGAAAGTTGGAAGAAAATGGTGGCATGTCAAATGTGTGTGATGTAAATAACTGACGTTTTCAGGCTCATCATATCTTATTCTTGTGAGAATTTCTTTATTTCGCTTCATGCCGCTGCTGAGCGCTTATTGGCACTGTACAGCAGTGAAGCAGTTCGTGCCAATCCACGCTCATTCTTTTAGGTTGTGGTTACCTTGATGAAAAAAGCAGAAAAGAAAGGAAACCCCTTACACGAACTAAAGATCCTGCATCTTGGGATGGAAGCTAAAGTAAAAGCCCATGACATGACTGCTAAGGCTTACCTAAGAAAAATCACTATGCGGTGTTTCGACTTCCCTGGTAAGTGTGCAGGTCCATCCGTGCAAAGACAGTGCAGGTCTTAAAACCAGCATAACCACAGGGCTCATTTTCTGCCTTCCTCAATAAATCTCGCCTAAATGATTGTAGTGACATCAAATCCCAGGTACAGAGCCCAAAGACCCCTCTAGAAAACTCAATTCATTAAGAAGCCTAACTTTACGTTGATGTGGTTGCAAATCACATGAATGTTAAAGTCTGTTTTAAATTACATTACTGTGTGCTTGTAAAAAATAACGTTAAACAATACATAAATATATAAAAGGATTTTTAAAATTTTCTGTCTACATCTGAGGCTATCTGAATTTTACAGTTCTTGTTTGTTTAAGCTTTTAAAGGACGATGTGAAGCATTTTTGAGAAGATAAACTTGTGTTGAGAACAATTCCTTCTTGTATTTTGTAGCTGCTATTCCTTCTGTTAATGTTTGTTCACATGAGGATAATCCCTGTATTGTTATATATGAGAGATGTTAGGGGCTAGAGATGTTTAGATTTGTTAATTTTTGTGGTCTTCAATTTTTCTTTCCAGTTTTTAAAGTTAGACTTACTGTGGCATGATTTTGTAGATGGTATAATACATGTGTCTGTTTTATGTACAGTTCTCTGATGAGCATTTCTCGGTGTAACTGGCTGGGTCTGTTTTATAAGATGTTTGAGGTGCTGAAGGGACGATACAGATCAGACTTGTCTTTTCCCTTCCAGATTCTAAAGGCGAGCCTCTCCACATTGTCAACTCCTCTGATGTGTCTGATGGAACCCTCCTGACAATGCTGTTCATCAAGGTGTCTGTTCCAGTTCTGTTGCTGTGATAAATATCCTGACAGAAAGTCAGTTTAGTAGAGAAAGGGATTTATCACCTATTATTCAGGCAGCAGTCTGTCATTGTGGGTAAATCAGGACAGAACTTCAAACACCCAGTGACATCACACATCCACAGTCAATTGCAGAGAGATGAACACCTATGTGTTTCCTGCCTGTTTGTGCCCAGCTCTTTCTCTACTATTATACCGTGAAAGACCCCTTGCCTAGGGAATGGTGCGGCCCACAGTGGGCTGGGTCTTCCCATATCGGTTAACTGAAGAAAACTTTATATAGACGTGTCCACAGGCTGGCTCGATGTAGACAACCCGCACTGAGACTTGCTTTCCAGATGACTCTAGGTTTTATGAATTTGACAATTACAGATTCTCATTTCATTTCTGGGATTAATATTTAAATATATGAAATCATTGATTTTCCTTTCATACTTAATATTTGAGTTCTTCCTTAAGTTTTTCAGTCCAAGTTGATAATGAATTATAGAAGCATTTCAAAATCCTTTATACCCTATCAACCAATGACCTTTCCTGGGGAGTCGAATAAATAGGAGTGAACAGCCAAAGCTGAGCCACGCCCCGAAGCAAGTTGTGCTATGAATTAGGTAGCAGCAGTTCCCACGTTTGGATGGCCTACCTAATTAGATGCACTGACATCTCCTCTGGAGTTGAATAGGAACCTGAGATTTGCATCTACAGTATGTTGGGCATATTTATGTGGTCAGTTTTGGGGGCATATTCTTATTTGCCTATAAGGAACATCCTTGTTGGTTCTTAATAGCATACTTCCATTGTAAAATACGCGTGTTTTCAACGTGTGAAATTTTAGTGTTTTTAACTCAGTGGTTTAATTATCAATTGCTTATAGGCAGACAGTGATGGCCCAGACTTTCAGACAATTCATGATAACACCAAACAGAAGCTGAAGGTAAGTCCTTTGTAATTCATCTTAAGTCTAGGTTTGAGATTCAGTGGAGCTCATTGCCGCTTCCACTTGTAAGATGTACGATATAAAATTAGAATTGGGGGCAGTAGTAATAGATGTAAAATTAGTGCACATAGAGTTGAAGTAAGGTCTTGTCAAAACTTGTTTCTGAAAAGATTATTTTAAAATGTGAGTTAGTAATTATATCTGGAATATATAAATACTTTCTATTTGTAGGGAATTTTGTTTAATGTAGCATAGTTATTTGACCTGATGTTGCTGGCTGTACTGAGCATTTGAATTTTATGTTGGCTCTAGGATTAGAGTAAGACTAAGGGCGAGGATAGTGCAGCCTAGAATAGACACACATAGTCCATTCGGGCATATGTAGTCAGTGTAGGATACTCCTGTGTATTCATTTAAGACCTTCAAGCTTGGTTGAGGTTAGAATTAATGTCTGCACTGGGAGTAGGCAGAGCATTGGTTTATTGCCTGGTAAGGATTGACAGTATAATAGTAATGAAAAAGATTAAAATGATACTAGCAATTCATTCTTAATTGTTTAGAAAGGATTGAACTATTCTTGTGTTAGTTACAGATGCTCAAACTCAACCCAGTGGTGTGACTTTGACCCCGTTGACATGCTCACTGTCCCCTCAGTGGTGTACTGACCCTCAGTGGCATGACCATATCCCCAATGGTGTGTCAGATCCCACAGTGGTGTGAACATCCCTGAAGTTCTTGCCTCTGGTGTTCATTGTCCTAGGTTTCATTTTCGTCCTTGGACTTGGTGCTTCATTTGGAAGCTTTGCTTTCCCTCATGGATTTTTTGTCATCTGCTGTTCCATCCTCTGACTCTTCCTCCTCTGAGAAGGAATCTGAGCTGAAGCCACTTGTGGGGGGATCCAGAAGTCTTGCCGTCAAAGCTGGTATCAGTCTCTCCTATGTATTCTCATAGAATAACTCGTATTTGCTGCTAGGATAAATGTCAAGACCTTGATGAACGTCAGTGGCTTCACTCTCTGTCCCTTACATGAGATAGATTGTAGGTTCTTAGCATCGACGTGTCTTTCAGCCTTCTGCCTAGTAACAGTGAGAAGGTAAGAAGTTAAAAATATGGTGACTGCCATGTTCAGCCACAGAGGCCTCTGCAGTCAGTGCTGCTGGGTACAGCAGTTGAGAGGCCTTTGTGGGCACCAAAGGAACTCCGATCTCTTCTCTGTTTCAGTCGCACATAGAACTTGGTCTATGTTACTTGTATTCTGAAATGTTGGATATAAAATACTGAATGAATGAAGAACATGTGCTTGATTTTTGATTCAAACATTTAATTATTTTTTAAATTGTATTAATTTCTGATTGTGCCCAACTTGAATTATATCTATATTATTGATATCTTAAGTATAAAACTTTTAGTGCTCTTCAATCTGATACAAGGATCTGAACTTTTAAAACCATAAAAAAATGTTGTTAAAAGCAAAATTTTAGCATCTTTGTTATTTTGACAGCATCTTGCTGTGTACCCCAAGCTGGCCTCAAACTCTTGATCTTCCAGCCTCAGCCTCCTGAATGGGAAAGCTTCGTAACTATTTTTCATAATGTGCTTAACAAGCTAAGATCTTTAAGAGAAAGTTTTCTTAGAAATCTCATCTCTTGGTAACATGCACACACCATTCATAGCTCATCTGAGTGAATACAAGGCCAGTGTTCAAGCAGCATTCAATGTCCAAGCAGCATTAGCCCAGCTGAGCGGCTCTCTGGTTTTACACAACTTGACTTTATGGCTTCTTTATCCTGCATCAGATATTGAGATAGCAAACAGCCTGTAATATTAGGATTAAAAATTGAGAGACCCCCATGCTTTTTGTTTATAGGAAAGTTCTGTTTCCTGCATGTAAGACAGAGTCATGGGGAAGCATACTCTAAATAAATGAGTAAGGACCTACACAGAAAACTAAACCCATTCAGTTGTGATTTTTTTTTTTTTTAATTTATTTGGTTGTTTGGAAATAACATCTTGCTAAATAGCCCAGACTGAGGTTTCATATGAGTGGCAAAATCCACATTTATGTTGCCTTAGCAGGGACCTCAGTGGTTCTACTTGTACATTCTGTGATTTTTATTGGTAAGCTATACTGTGTTTTCTCATCTTTGTGCATCGTGCCACACTGACCTCTGGTTTCCATTGTTCTTCAGTGCCCAGCTCTTCTGAGGGTGATGTGTTTGATTTGAAGGTCACAGCTGAACTAAATGCCTTTAACATCTTCATTTGTGATCAGAAGAGTAACATAGCAGAAATTAAAATACATGGTTAGTATTTATTTTAACAGAGTACTTTGGAAAGATGGCCGGATTAATTTTTATTGAAAATATATGCAAGCTTTGAACAAATGTACTTTGAAACTTGTTATGATTTATTCCTGACTTGAGATATTCACTATCCATTTAAAAATTTTCAGAATACACCCGAGGCTTAAGGTTTTTATTGTGGTTCCCTTTTCAGAATAAGAGAACTTTAAACTTAGGCGAGTATCATAGGAACTTTCACAGGGTAAAAATAAGTCATTATTCTTCTTTTCCCTCGCATTTTGAGCATATATAACTTAGCAAAATTAATTTATAAAAGACATTTTAAACTTCTTTTGAGTTGAGACTTCATCCTCAGGTCAGACAGTAAGTTCTGAGAAGCTAACCATAGGCAACTCTTGAGCAGTTTAACTTAACTTTCTCTTCCTTACGTCCCAGTTAAGGATATTTGAACATTTATTTGTGAACGAACAAATGCATCAGATGTCATAAGCAGTTTCAGAGGATTGAAACGTCAACAGTATTCAGCAAACACTACCAAGTCTTAGCTATAGGCAGTTTCCTGTGAGGAGGAGTGATTTATTACTTTGACTTTTATACTGTATCTTTTGAAAAAAATTATTTATTTTTATTCTTTAACCCTTTTTTATAGTCTAGATTTTACCCCTTCCTGATCTGCCCCTCCCCCAGACCTCCCCCATCTAATACCTCCTCCTCCACCCCTACCCCCTTTCTCAAAGAGGATGTCTCCACCTCCCACGGCCACCCCACCCAGCCTCCCTACTCCCTGTGGTTCCAAGTTTCTCGAGGGTTAGGTGCATCTTCCCTCACTGAGACTAGACCAGGCAGTCCTATGCTGTATATGTGTCGGGGGCCTCATATCAGATGGTGTATGCTGCCTGATTAATGGCTCAGTGTCTGAGAGATCTCAGGCATCCAGGTCAATTGAGATTGCTGGTCTTCCCATGGGGCTGCCCTCCTCAGCTTTTCCCCAATTCAGCCACAGGGGTCCCCAGCTTCCATCCATTGGTTGGGTGCTAGTATTTGCATCTGACTCTTTTAGCTGCTTGTTGGGCCTCTCAGAGGGCAGCCATGCTAGGCTCCTGTGTGTCCGCACACCACATCAGTAACAGTCCCCTTGAGCTGGATCCCAATTTGGGCTTGTCATTGGACCTCCTCTCTCTCATGTTCATCTCCATTTTTGTCCCTGCAGTTGAATTCTTAGCCACAAGGCAATACTCATTTATTTCAGCTTTAAAAGCACATGTTTATGAAGTACATTAGAAAATACTAAGTCTCCCCGAGTGAGTGTGGTCGAACCGACATATAGCATAATGTTTTCAGAGAATACGTCACTAATTTATTTAAAACCTTTTGGTTTTATTTTTAAATTTCTTCAGCTATTATGTGTGAGGAGTATGCTGACTTAAAAGTGCTTCAACCTTTTTTAAATACCATGTACATGGGAGGTGGTTGTGTTAACGTATTCAATAGTAATTTCATCTTGTATTTCAGTTGTATGTTAGTGCATTTAAGCTTACTTACGAAAAAGGATGTGTCTGTAAACAGTGTCTCTTCCATAGGAATGGATGCCTCTGTTTCTATGAAGGCGAAGCAGACTGATGTGTTTGCCAGACTTAAGAATATCATAGTTATGAATGTTGATTCACTGTCCATTCACAAAAAGGTAATCACAAGACTGATTTCTCCATTGAATTGTGGCTTTCAGGGACCAGATGCCACTATACATTTGTTATTTGTCTGACATGTTGGTGGGCATATTAGGCTGCGGCCAAACATGGGAGGTTATGTGTCACGATTTGGATTCTGTGGTGGGTCAGTACTGTGGTAATGAGGTGACAGAAATGGAGAGCATTGGCTGATGTGGAAGGTTGAATTTCCATGTGGCTTTTTCACCTGTTAGGCTACTGTGGTCAGGAAGTGTTCCGAGGGTCTGGAGAGCAGGGTTATGTAGCTCTGACATAATAACTGATTGCCTTGTAATGTCAGGCCGTCTCTATTTTGGGAGATGAAGTCTTCCGGTTCCAGATGAGTCTGTATCCAGACGCCACAGAAGGAGAGAATTATGGAGATATGTCTAAAGTGGATGGCAGACTTAGTCTCAAAGTGGGCTGTATCCAGATTGTCTATGTTCATAAATTCTTCATGTCTCTCTTGGTAAGTTCATCTCTACTTGTTTTTATTTCTCACTGAAGTAAAAATTTTATGGCTATGTACCTGAACCTAGATAGTTAAATTTTCACTACTAGGACATGTTCGTTAGCCGCCCATGACTGTGACAAGAAGGCCTGAGATAAAATAGCTCAAAACAGGAAAAGACTTATTTGGACTTAAAGATTAAGAGGTTTTTCTCCATTGCTCGGCTCCCTTGTTTTGGTGTTTGTGACGAGGGAGATCATTCTGAAGGAGGGTGTGTGCAGGACAGGGCTGGCCACCTTGGCTGCTGGGGATCAGAGAGGAGAGATGAGGCCAGGTCCCAGTGTCCCCATATAGAGCATGCTCCCAGTGGTTACGCTTCCTCCCATCAGGCCCTCCTATCTAATGGGCACGGTGCAGGTGTTGTCAGTGGTGCACAGCCTGGAAGCTTAGTCCTCAGCACAGGTTCCTTGACGAGCATTTAAGATTCAGACCACAGTGAAGGGCTGTGCAAACACCTGAACACTGACAGAAAGTTCTAATTAAGTAAATCTTTTAAATGCTGGGAAGGCAAACGGGCGTTAATTCTTAAAATTACTTATGAGTATGTGTACACATGTAAGATGTGTGTGGGCATGCATGCCACAGCATACCGTTTGCCAGCCAGAGGACAACGTTGTGGAGTTGGTGTTCTCCTTTTATCTTTCATGGGTTCCAGGGATCAAATCCACATTGCCAGGCTTGGGCAGTGAACACCTTTTCAGTTGAGTCATGTTGCTGGCCCCAAAATGGAAGCTTTGATCATTGTTTTGAACGTAAAATCTACCATTCTCTAACATTTTCATAGTGCTTTTAAAGTACTTTTTGGTATTTTATTTTTATTTATGTCTGTACACATACACATGTATGTATTGTTTGTTTTTTAGTACTTGTTTTTCAGTACACAGGATCTCATGAAGCCCAGACTGGCTTCAAGTTCACTGTGTAGCCTATGATGATTTGAATTCCTAATCCTCCTGCCTCTACCTCTCAGGTGCTGAGAACTTAAGGTGTGATACTCAGCTATTATTTTTATATATCTTATTGTTTGTATGATTTAATATTGTAATTTAGGGCTTTTCAATATTATTCTTTGATAGAATGCCCAAAAGTCATCATCATGTAGTTGAAAAACAAATATTGAAACCTAGAGTTTTGACTATATTTGTGATAAACAAAGCACAGAATTCTTCTTTTTACTGAGTCATTATAAATCTTGGTCTGAAGAGTTTAAACCCAGTTCATGAGCTTACTGGTCAACCATTTATACTTAAACCATCACATTTGTGTTTTTAAAATGTGTTTTTCTTGGGGTAGTGAGAGAGATAAAGTCACTCTGTATGATTAATGGATACATGCAAGGACATTGTTTTTAGACTCTTTATTTGGAAAATACTTTATTTTCAGTTGAAATGGAGTGTATCTTAACCACAGATAACTTTTGATTCTAGTTAATGATTGCAAGATGATAAGCAACCATATTTGCATATCGCTAGTACATTACAAAAACATTCATGAGTAAGCTGTTAAGGCCTTTGTTGCCGTGAATAAGTTCTGTTCTTGCAACCTGAAAGTACAGAGTAGAGTCTGCATTAGGATAGAGTGCTGTCCAACATCCTTTTCATGTAATTCCAGTTTAAGGTGCCTGGTTATGAGGAAAGTGGTGTTTAAGTCATAAACCACATTTCTCTCTTGTGCCCTCTTCGTTGAGTTTCCCTTTCATTTCCTTGGGGGACTGTGTCTACCTGCTATTCTCTCCTAACAGTCCACCTGTCATTTTCTTCTAACAGAGCTTCCTCAACAATTTCCAAGCTGCCAAGGAAGCCTTGAGCACAGCCACAGTCCAGGCTGCAGAGAGAGCTGCATCCAGTGTGAAGGACCTGGCCCAGAAGAGCTTCCGGCTTCTGATGGACATCGATTTGAAAGCACCCGTCATCACTATTCCCCAGTCTTCCGTGTCACCTAATGTCATTATAGCTGATCTGGGATTGATCAGGGTTGAGAATAAGTTTAGCTTGGTTTCTGTAGAGCAGCTCTCTCTTCCCCCGGTAGCTGACAAGATGAGCATCCAGCTTACTCAGCTGAAGCTGTCCAGGTACATGCGTGTCGTTGAGCTGTTTGTTCATTTCTGTGCATTGTCATACATTCTTTTTCACCTGCAGTAATTACTGGGATGACTTATAATTCTCACTCTTTGTTTATTCCAATCAGGAGACTTTGACTGCTGCTTTCTGGACAGTGGTTAATAGCAGTGTGCTTTATAGGGCCTGTGTTTTGTCTTAATTTTATAGTACGGTTATTCTTTTCATTCTTAAAATTTCCTAATGAGGAGTGGGATTGCTCCACATGCCTCTGTTCCCACCTATTCAGAATGCTGAGGTGAGCAGGGCATGAGCTCACAGGTTTGAGATGAGCTTAGTCAGCATAATGAGAGCCCATGTCAAGATGGTGAACTCTAGTGTGCTCAGCAACATTCGTTTTTGTTTTCCTGAGTTCCACACAGCTGTTTCTTTTGCTTAGTGGGAGAGACCCTCCTGACTGCGGTACAGTTTGAGATGCTCACCCTAAGCCTTAGTGGGAGAGACCCTCCTGACTGCAGTACAGTTTGAGACGCTCACCCTAAGCCTTAGTGGGAGAGACCCTCCTGACTGCAGTACAGTTTGAGATGCTCACCCTAAGCCTTGTTGGATTTAGTTCTCAGTGATGCTTTCCAGAGTCCATGGTCACAGCGGAAAGGCCTCGGTGCCATCGAGGGACAGTCCCTACCCGGTCACGTGAAGGGTTATGGTAGACAGACTAGAGATGGCTCTTGTAATTCAGTCAGTAACTTGTAGAGTTGATTCGTTTTTCTCCTTGAGTTTGGAGAAATAACAATGCCACGTCAAGGCTTTGAATGCACAGTGAGTTTCTTAGGCTTCAGTTTTGGTAAGATATAGCCTTCGTTTACATAGCATTGTCTTGGTGACAGTAGACACTCTTCAGACCTGATTCAAAGTTTATCTGAGTTTATTGTTGCTAATAGCTCTGCATATAAATGTGATCTAGACACATGTTCTAAATTAATTCTGATCATAGCTTTTAAGTGTTTAGGAGTGTTATAAAAGCATTTGGAGCATGGCCGTCCTTGCTTTAAGTAAATTTAAAAGTGCATAGATATTTATAAAAAAAAAAAATCCCTGTTTTTCTTTCAGAACGGTTTTACAGGCTGACTCACCGCAGCACGACATTGAGATCTTAAAGCCAGTGAACATGCTGTTGTCCATTCAGCGGAATTTGTCAGCAGCATGGTACACACAGATTCCAGGCATGGAGATAACAGGAAAACTTAAGCCTATGCAGGTGAGTGTGTAAACTGTGGGAAGTGCTGGGGAGGCTTGCCTTGCTCACAGCGCAATTCCTGGTATGTCTGAAAACCAGCAGTGGGGGGGTCCTTGTTCCACACTGTCCTTTATTCCACTTTCATTAGGCATTTGCTAAAACCAGGATCTGGCCAGAGGGGATCTACTGAATATATCTTTCTTGATTTAGAAAATCTGTTTAATTTCTCATGTAGTGAATTGTCAGAGAGTTAAAAGTGAGGCTCAGGTACTATATTCAAAAGAAAAGTATTCTTCTAGGTTAGGGATGTGTTATTGGGGCATGACTTGCATGTCTGGAGGCAAACAGCTCGGCTAGTATTACAGCGTACACTGGCCATTACTCATTACTGCTCGTTACTTGAGCCGGCATGTGCATCTATTTGGGAAGCAGCAGTATTTTCAGAGCTGTAGTTTGGGTCTGTTTGGGTTTCTGAAGCCTTAAGCTAGGAAGGATATCAGTAGATGACCCCAGCAGTGTGTTTCCAGGAGATCACTTGGACAGTTCTTAGAAACCTTGGGGTCACCTCTCAGTGTTGTCCTCCAGATGTATGGAAGGGCCACCCAATAGGTGATGCAGTCTCTCAGGTTGGCTAGTCCGCAGGCAGATCTGTCATCTTGGGTGACATCACAAGTAGGAATGGACACCCAAGGAAGTTTTAAAGGGGATACCACACTTGTTATCAGAAGACTGGGCTTGGGATAAGCAAAAGGTTCTTGGCTATTACCTGGTGCTTCCTGTTCCCTCATCATCTTATAGGCAGGAAGCGAGACAGTGCTTGGAGAGTATGCACGCGTGTGTTTTATACGGACTGCTGTGTGTGCTGTGGGGAGGGAGGGCTGCCCAAGGAGAAGGATGAGAAGCTTCAAAGCAAAGCTTGAATTAATGGATCGTAACGGCCTTTGGCTGTCTCGTTCAGTCTGGCTGCTTCATGCAGTTCAGCTCTGCCCAAGAAAGGTGCTATGATTCATGTCCCAAAGATAAAAAAGACTTGCATTAGAGAAGCTGAGAAACTCGGCTCACACAGACTTAAAGGCATAGAGCTGGTACAGATCTGTCTTGAGTTTTTGTTCTTTCTTTTTGTCTCACCTTTTTGTAGCAGTAAAAGGGAGATGCTGCCTTCCTGGTATGCACCGCGGCTTTAGAAAGTACTCAGTGGTTGGATTAGATGTGATTATAAGAGTTGCTAAGATAAACAGATACTTTGTGTCTACCCAGTTGTGTTTGTGCTGGGAACAGAGCTACCGAGCAAGAGAACATCTCAGTTCTGGCAGACATCAGAAACCGAATACCTCTCTGAATTGAGCTTGGAGGGAAGCAGACCAGGGAAGGCACTGGTGCTGGGTGAAATGAGGGAGGGGCAGGATGGGAACTGGAGTGAGGTCCAGGAAAGGATGGTGTGGTCCCAGGTCAGGGAGGAAGGGCATTGGCTTCCAGAGAATCTGGCTACACTGGAGGCACATGTCTCTACTGATGCTGTAGTCTCCACACGGGGCTTCTCTCTCAAAAAAAAAAAAAATGAATTATTCATTTATGAAACTATGAAGGCATAATACTATGTTTTTTCTTGCATTACATAAACAAATTATTGATGGTTTTCAGGTTGCTCTCAGTCAAGATGACTTGACAGTTTTAATGAAAATTTTGCTAGAAAACCTTGGGGAAGCTTCTTCACAACCAAGCCCTACACAGTTTGCACAGGAGGCTGCAAGAGTGAAGAGAGATACTCGGAGTGGGCCTGACTGTCTTAAAGGTAAAAGCTGATGCGGATTTTTCTGTTAGCTCCCTAGCACAGTGTGCTGTGGAACTGTGGAAGGATCGACTCTTCCTAGTGTTTACTGTGGAAGGCCTGCTAGAGTTGGGGCTGCCTACTGAAGTGCCCAGGGGAGGTTGTATGTGCTGTCTATGGTGAGGGGAGGGTCAGTTGTTATTGCCTGCATAGTGAGTATGGAAGCTAAATTTACCAGGGCACTGAGGTGGTCTACACTGAGGGAAAACTCAAAGCAGGCAGACAGTGGATAAGATGTCAGAATATTTTAGAGAGAAAGGGTCTTGGTATGCTGACTGGATCATGAGGAAGGAAGGTGAGGAAGGAAGGTATTCTCTTACAGTAGCAGCTTTATGCCTGGCCTTAGTGGAGAATCATGCTGTGAGTGTGCAGGACAGTTTTGAATTATTAAGTTAAATGTCCAAAGAGCTCTGTGGCCTCTAAATCCAGCCATTTAAAGTGGTATAGGGAATATAATTTCAGTAATATTTCTTTTCTAATTGTTTTTGAGGAAGACTCTCACTGTATAACCAAGATGGCCTCAAGCCTGTGATGGTTCTGCTGATTGAGTCCCTGGGTGCTAGAATTACAGGTGTACTCTACACTTTCCATTATTTAAAGCCATTGGCGTGGCTAGGATGTTTTTATGAGAGAGTGAATGTGTGATGTTTCCACAACTAAAGCAGGATAAAAGGCCCTTCGTGTCCATGAACACCTCTAGACTGCTCTGTGTGCTTTATGAAACTCAGGGCATCGAGGTAACTGCTGAAGCTGCTATCAGTGATTACATTTATGACATCAGCATTGCGTCTGTAATTTAGGCTAGGCCTGCTTTGGGATTCTAAGAGTGTGTGAAAGAAGTTTTTGGTTTAAACAGATAGGACCAGACTCATTGAGTCTGGGTTGTATTGGGTGTGGACAGATGCTAGATAAGTAGACTGTCATTAAGTTAGACAGGACACTGGAGATGAGCAAACTTTGGCAAGTAATGGTCTTGTTGGATTTAGCTGTGATCAGATTTGTGATTCTGGTTCTCACTTTCTGGTTAACACCTGGGAAAATATAAATGTGTTCAGATGCAAACTGCAAATACAATGAAGGTTGGAACAGAAATTCTTTTCTGCAACCATGGAGCCCAAGCCCCAGGTTTTTTCCATTCTGCAAAGCCTTTCTTTTCCAGTAATTTGAGGTGACTTTCCTAAAGAATGGCCCCAAGACTCTGGAAGGACTATAGAGTTGCTATATCAGAGCACGGAAGCAGGACCTTTTCTGTGTATCCTGCCTGTCTAAAGATAGGAAGGAAATGAAGTTACTTCTGGAGTCCTTCATGTCAGCATTCCAACGGTTCCCATTGTGATGTGCCCCAGTGCTGCTAGTGTGCTATATTCTGTTCCAAGATGCAGGAAAGATCGTGGAGCGTCCTCTTAGCCCACAGAAGACCTTGGCCAGCCTCTCAGCCTAGGCAGCATCTGACTTCACTGTATATTCAGTTTCATAATGTCGTGAGCGTGACTGAACCAGTTAGGACGAATGTATGGATGTGCCATGGTTATTGCAGACTGCAGGCACTAGTGTTATTTTGAAGGGATGTTTCAAAAAGTTGTCTTGATATTATTTATAAGATCATTATTTTTTCTGTAGTCTACCTCTGACACTTTGCCCTTTACTAAATATATAGTGATCAGTCGTTGCCATTTTTATTGTCTGGAGAGTTACTTAAATATGGTGTAAATTTAGAATAATAATTTATCCTCTCAGCTCTGTGATTTTCTTACTCATGTTTGAACCATCAGAACAAGATCTGGCAGAGCCGAAGCCCCCCGGGGACCAGACTGTCACTCTTCAGTTTGATTTCCACTTTGACTCTCTTTCCATCGTCCTCTACAACAGTGATGGCTGCCAGGTAAGGAGGGCATTGCTGCTCCCACAGGTACATCCTTTGCTCCTGAGAGCATTCAGCTTTTGAATGTTGGCAATTTTCGTTCTAAGTATTAATAAATCTCAGGGCATCTACAAACCACTGTTTGACCTAAAAATGTGCCTGTGTCCGTAGGCTGCTGTGTTTCTAATCCTGCCGGGCTGAGGAAAGCTGTATAGGGTTTCTCTCTTTCAGGAACACAGCCACAAATGCATTCTCTCCATCACTAACAGAGAAGTTTTACATTTGACCGACAGGCCATGTGTTTAATTTAATGCATCAGTAGTCATCACTGTTATGATGAATAATTTAACACTGTCTTTGGAGCCTCTCGTGACTATGTCTCAGTCAGTGATAGATAAACATTCATATATTAGACCCAAGTACTTTAGAAAGCTGCTTTGCACTGCACAATATCTTATAATAAGTATTTTTTATTTTATAAATTAGTTATGTCAATTCCTATATATCATATAGATACCCATCATCTATATTTATTATAGATTTCATAACCATGTTCATGTGCATTTATATGCTAATTGCACTTTATTTTCTAGAAGTCATACAATGTTTATATATTTCTACAGTTGAGCTTTATGATAATATCTGTCACTTATGCACTGAGCTGCCTAAGTCTCTAGCCCATGCTGTTCATGCAAGCCTCAGCAAATGCCTTTCCTGGCAGACAGTGAAGGTTACACACACTCTCGCTTAAGGACAGTTGTCTGTTGATCCAGCCTTAAGATGCTGCTGCTGTTTTTGGCTTCTTTCTTTAACCTTACTCATTCAGACCCTGCACACTGTCACTTTTCTTTTGGCGAGTATCCCCTCTTTCCTGTCATTCTCACTCCTTTATTTCAGACTTCGTGTTTTAGCTCACACGTGTAGTGCAGTGGCTTCTTTTTCTGTACTAGGCAATGCACAGTTTGTGTCCTCGGTGATTCTCATGGAGCCACTTAGAGCGTCTCATTTTGCTTAGAAGCATCGAATGTTATACTACACGATCCTCACTTTATCTAGAAAACACTTGTGCCAGATCATCTGTATGGGGGATTGATTGGAAATGTCTGCATTACAGGCATCAGCTGTGTAACAGACCATTTCTGTCAGTAGTTACACAAGTTTGTGTGTCAGTGTTTATAAGTTAAAAGCATTCTGTCAGTATACTACCATCCACAGCGCCTCGCTTTCACTGTACTGTCTGGGATCAGTACACATGTTGAGTAGTGCCCAGTGTGCCCAGTGTGCAGACAGATGCCTTAGCACACACATGTATTCACCTATGTTTGTGTACTCAGTTTCGTTTAAGTGGTTCTGCACTTAGAAACTTTGTTAACTTTCAAGCTTTGAGTTAAGGAATGTGCTTAAATGAATTCATGTATTATTTAAAGGTTTTGTATTCCTTTGCTTGACAAACGTATTACAGGAGTCCAGGCTTTCATTTCATAATGACAGTTTCCGTCTGGGTGAGCTCACACTACACCTGATGGCTTCTGCTGGGAAGATGTTCAAGGATGGGTCTATGAATGTCAGCCTTAAACTTAAGACGTGCACTCTTGATGATCTCCGAGAAGGAATCGAGAGAGCGACATCCAGGTTTGTCAGATCAGAGTTTGCCGTGCAGAGTTACAGGTGGATGCCAGCCTGCCTGCCATTGTGAGGAGTGGGATACTCAGGAGAGTCTAGCCTTTCCTTGTAGTCTCAGAAGTCAGTTGCAAGAAGACAAAGGGCCCTCTCTGATTCCTCTGCCTCAAACTTTAAATGAAAGGGGAATTAATAAAACAAAATGCCAGCTTAGCAATGAGAACCAAAGGAGTTTGTGTGGTTAAATCCATATGGGTTGGTAACATATTTTTCCAGATTATTACCAGTAGGCAGAATTATCATTATTGTTTTAGAATCCTTAAATTCATGCATCCCTTTGTTTTCTTGTTCACTTTGTCATTTAAAACAATTCTACAGAATTTCTTTAATTTTTCAGCAGGAATATACTCTGTAGTATCACCATATTATCAACCCATTTTGGAAAAATGAACTTGTATCAGTCTGGTATGAAATTTAATTTCTCAAGTTGTGTGTCATATTTTGTACTTTTTTTGTGTAGGAAAGACTATGTTGCTATTTAAACTTGGGGACAATTGACTATTTTCTGGATTCTGCTGAATGTTGTGTTTTTCAGAGAATTGAACACATAAGGAAAGTGTGCTGTCTCATGACCAGGTTTTCTGGTTATAAATTTCGTGTCCAGGGTATCTGTTCACAGTTCTTTACACAATTGTGACTGATTGATGAAATCATCTCGTTTGGTAGCCTAATCTCTCTAGCACGTGTGAGGATGTGTAGTAACCATCGTTGTAGGTCCTGATCAACACTTGTTGGTTTGGGTTGCAGTGAGCACTAGGGGAATACATTTTATAGGGCAATCGTTTTATATAGATACCTTCAGGGAAGGCTTATTTAGTAGAATAAAGAGGTCGTGTTACACACTGAGGGACTGCATTCATGCATTGCTAATTGCTCAAGATCATTTTCAGTAGTCCTTGCTTTTCCTGGAACTGCATTATAATTACAGAATATCCCATAATGCTTAATCACATGAGTCTTTCTTTGAAGATTAGGCAGCTGTGTCTTGGTTGCTAATTGGGTGATTAGGTTCCAATTAACACTGTTGTATTTCTATTCAGCTTAGCAGCAGAAAGGTGAAAGGAAGATGATTAAGATGCAAGGAAACATTTTGATTCCTTTATTGTTTTACTCTGAGGAGGGCCAGATAATGAATGACATGCTTGTTTTTCAGGATGATTGACAAAAAGAATGACCAAGACGGCAACAGTTCTATGATTGATGTGAGTTATAGCCAAGATAAAAATGGAAGCCAGATCGATGCTGTCCTTGACAAGCTGTACGTGTGCGCCAGTGTGGAGTTTCTGATGACAGTGGCTGATTTCTTCATCAAAGCTATGCCTCAGAGTCCAGAAAACATTGCAAAAGAAATACAGATTCCATCAAGACAGACTGCCCTGGGGAGAGTCAAGATGGAGAAAGGTTAGGAGAACTTGAGAACTTACCTGTCTGTCCTGAAGATGTCTGTATCTTAACAAACATTAGAAATAGGAGAACGAAGAGGTGGAGAATTTGAGGAAGTAAAATTAGGCTTTTAGATTTAAGCATATTCTTTGTAAAACTCCAGCAAGCAAATGTTTTTAGTGAGGTGTGACCTCATGTTCTGTGATGGAGCAGAAGCTGCTCTGACTCCATTAAGTTTTCTTCATCCAGAAACAGAGGGAGTTAATCAAATCAGGGGCAGAGTACTGTTTTATAAAAGGAATCATTTGTCCAAACAAGATTATTTGAAGAATTCTAGTGCATTGATGGGCTAGACAAACTAGAAGGAGGAGGCTGGGACAGAAGAGGACAAAGGATGACTGACGTTTGACTCTGAGGAAGCCTGTGAATGCCTCTAGTAGGAGAATGGTGGAAGCCATTTTCAACTTGGTAGTTTTTATATTCCAGCTTTATCAAATAGATTGATGATTTTCTGTGTTAAGTTTTAAATTGCTTTGAGATTGGGTGTTTGTTTTGTTTAGTGTAAAACCTGGCAAACTTACAAACTGAGCACATATTAGCAAGATTGGAGTTTTATTTTACCATTTGCTGTGATGTTTTTGAATAGTGGTCATACCTGATAATGTCATGTTGACTTCTCTAAGTCTGTACTGTGGATCATGTGGCACAGAGAGTAGTCTGTTGGGTGAAACTGAAGTAAACTGGTGACAGGTTCCTTTCCTTTATCAGAGGCTCTTCCTGGCAGCTCTTGTATTCTGTTCCTTGTCCCAATAGCATTACTTAATTACTGCCGTGGGTTTATTTATATGTGCACACACCTGGATTGCATCCCAAGAACCTTCCCAAACCATGTCATTTCTATATCCCAAGTAGGAGTGACTGACTTTGGCTTGGTTTCTAATTGATTTTTTTAATGGAATCAGCAATGGATATATGACCCATTGTGAAAATTTACATTAAAACTTTTCTGTCCTGCTGTTTTTTCAGATGACTCTGTGAAACCAAATATGACTCTGAAGGCCATGATCACAGACCCAGAGGTGGTGTTTGTTGCCAACCTGACTAAGGCTGATGCTCCTGCTCTCAAGGCCTCATTCCAGTGCAACCTCTCCCTCTCAACATCCAAGCTCGAGCAGATGATGGAAGCTTCTGTGAGAGACCTGAAAGTGCTTGCCTGCCCTTTCCTCAGAGAAAGGAGAGGGAAGAGTGTCACCACGGTGAGGAAGACTGTGGATGCTGGCGGTAAAGCTAGTGTAAGGGTGAGGTCCTCGAAGGCTCTGCCTGCTGGAAGCCACAGACAGGCTTTCAGGATCCTGCTTTGAGGCTCAGTCATGGCCTCTCGTGACAGAGTGGGGCCTCTCCAGATGAACTCAGCTTTTATTTCTTCTTTGTAGTAAAACCAGTAAGTGAATGAAAAGCAAATTTGCTATGAAAAAAATTTTTTAACTGGAGTCATGTGACCAAAAGAGATGGTTGTATTTGTTGTTAAAAGTTAATTAAAATTATACTTTGCATTATTATTGACATTCGTGATTTTAGTTAATTACTTCAGTTATACCAATTATTTTTAGTGCCATATCTGTGAGTTTATGATAAGAGAATCTTAACGTTGCTTGACTCACTTGCAGCATTGTTTTAAATTTGGAGAATTTTCAAACCATGTTCCTTGGAAAAAGAAGTGAAGCCTAGGCTTCTGTGCTCGATACTGAGGCTAACAGTAATCACTTCATTGAAGGCAGGTCTCATTAAAAGCCACATAGCCATGCCATTGCCACGGCCTCGTTTATTAAGAAGCAAAGTTACTTTTTTTTTTTATCTTTAATGAACTCTAACTCTTTAGTCATAATATTCCTAGCAAAGTTACTTTATTTCTTCAATGACATATGTGAGAGTCCAGGTTTCATAGCTCACTGCTCATCAAGACTGAAGAGGACGTTTGTCCTCAGAAGGACCATCTGTGTACGGTATTCACAACCCTGTTAGTCTTCATGAAACGTTATAGACGAGGTGCACCCTAGGTGTTAGCTCCTGTTTATAGCTACCCCAAAGGTAGATTTCATGCAGGGCATCATTTAGAACAATTGTTCTCGACCTGTGGGGAGGTCACATATCAAATATCGTGCATATCAGATATTTACATTATGACTCATAACGGTAGCAAAATTGCAGTCATAAAGTAGCAGTGAGAATAGTTTGATGGCTGGGGCCACTGCAGCATGAGGGTCACAGCATTTGGGGGGTTGAGAGCACTGAGATGCGTGTTCTAGCAAGAAGGAAAGGCTTCGGGGTGGTAAGCCTGCACCCCTATTCCTTCTTTAGGATTTGGAGTGAAGACTTTTCCCAGGTCTACTTGAAGTCCTTGAATTGCCCGAGTGGTGTAGAGTTGGGGTAGACGAGCTTCACTAGGAGTCTCCGCTGATGTGTCTCTGCTTGTAGTAAAGCTAGAGTGGTTCTGATAAGTGTGTGGTAGCTAAGGGACCTGTTCCTGGAGACGTGACTTCCTCTTTCTCTTTCTAGGTGCTACAGCCTTGCTCCTTATTTATGGAAAAGTGCACGTGGGCTTCAGGGAAGCAAAACATAAATGTTGTGGTTAAAGAATTCGTAATTAAGGTTGGTGCCTCTCATACACGTTCTCTGGCTGAAGGTTCATTTTTACTTTGATGCAGTATTGTATATTTTCAGTCCTATACAACAGCTGTCTTTAGGTGTCTCTCGCACCCCTTGTATTAGTGCTGTGCACTTTCTTAGAAATCAGGAGAGCTTGGTCACTTAAGCATCTTTTCTTTAATATGCATGCTTATTTGTGTTGTTTTATAAAGGGCCATTTTTGAAATAATTTTATTTTTTTATTTTTTTCTCCATCTTTATTAAATTAGGTATTTCTTATTTACATTACAATTGTTATTCCCTTTCCCGGTTTCCAGGCCAACATCCCCCTAACCTCTCCCCCTCCCCTTCTATATGGGTGTTCCCCTCCCTATCCTCCCCCCATTACTACCCTCCCCCCAAGAATTCCATTCGCTGGGGGTCCAACCTTGGCAGGACCAAGGGCTTCCCCTTCCACTGGTGCTCTTACTAGGATATTCATTGCTACCTATGAGGTTGGAGCCCAGGGTCAGTCCATGTATAGTCTTTGGGTAGTGGCTTAGTCCCTGGTGAAATAATTTTATAAACCTTTATTATTTATTACTGTGTGTGTGTGTGTGTGTGTGTGAGAATACGTGTAGCATGGCACCATGTAGAGTTCATAGGACAACTTTCTGGAGTCGGTTCTTTCCTCTACTGTGTCTCCCAGGGATTGAGCTAAGGTTGACAGGCTTTCATGGCAAGATTCAATCCACTGAGCTATCCTACCTGCCTATAATAATACTGTTTATTGGTACAAATTTTGAGAGTTTTCTTTTCTATTGCATGTGTGTGTTGGGGGTTGTGTAGGAGGGGAGAACAGAGATGGCTGGGAAAAGGAAGGGTAGTGAGATGAAGTTGAAATTATTTGTAGTTATTTGTTTGACTTTTATTTGCTATTTAATTTGATTCAGTTTAATAACTTTGGTCAAATATTCTCCCTGGCTTGCAGATATGCAAATGGCAGGTATATATGTGAGATGGATGATAAGAATTTATTGTTTTAAACCATTATGTATTGACAAAACCTCCAGTTTTTCTAGTAGCATTCAGATTCTGTTTGTCCATTTTCTTATGCACCACTCTGTGTGTGGTGTGTGCACGGCAAGGCAGGAGTTGGTCTTCGGTTTCTTTCTCCCGGCCTTATTTTCTTGAGATAAGGTCTCTTGTTTATCCCGTAGCTCATTGGTAGGCTGTGTTACCTGTTCAGCTGGCTTACAGATCCTGTCACTCCTGGCCTTTCACGGCTGCTTGAGATCTGAGCTCAGGTCCTCATGGCTTTCACAGAGAGTGCTTGACACAGCCTGCATCTCCCAGCCTGGCCTTGAAATTCTTTAAGCTTGACGTTGTGCCCATTTATGAGTGGAAAATATAGGAGTATTTTGTTTTTCTTTCTTTCCACAGTACGAAAACCATGCAGGGCTTTGTGCCAGTTATGATAGGGGCTTCACTTTATAGGTCAGAGACAGAGAAGGATTGAATTGAGGCTTAAATGGATTTCATCTCTAGAATTGTGTAAATAACAGTACATCTTCTCAAGTTTAAAAAATGTATTTTATTAAATTGTCTTAAATCATATTTTGCTAATTAGTAAATTTTCTAGTTTAAATAAATGGTACGCTAAGTGGAACAAAGCCTCTTTGAATTTATCTGCATTTTCTCTAAGACACTAGGTTAACTGCTGGGACAACAGTTCTTATCTGTATCTATATTTTTATGTATTAAATAAACATTTTAACCTTTTAGTTTGGAGACAGGGTCTTAACTTTGTAGCTCCAGTTGGCCTTTAACTCACAGAGATCCTCTGCCTCTGCCTCCCTAGTACTGGAATTAGAGCTGTGTGCTACTACACTCTGCCAGACATTTTCCTTTATCCAGTGTGTACAACTGTCCTGTGGAGGGTGTTGGGTATTTCCAGTTC
Source organism: Rattus rattus (assembly GCF_011064425.1). Taxonomy (NCBI): domain Eukaryota; kingdom Metazoa; phylum Chordata; class Mammalia; order Rodentia; family Muridae; genus Rattus; species Rattus rattus. The sequence goes on from NC_046161.1 coordinate 62,316,351, forward strand.
TATCACAGGAGAGAGTTAATGACACACAGAGGAGAAAGATCAGTGGACATAGCTTTCATGCAGGTAGTTCACGAGGCCTGGCATACAAGTGAGTGCATAGGGAAAGCTGTCTGCAAGCAGGGCTTCTTGAATTAAGTTTCCAGGCTTGATAGAACTTGGATGATTGGTGAAGAGGAGGAAAAGGCTCAGATATAACTCAGATATAACTGAGGTACATACAAAGGCAAAGTGTGAAGAAGTTGAACTCAAGAAGAACTTTGAGAGTGAACCCTGGCAGCAGGACAGATGGTGTGATAGCATGTAAGACAGCATTTGTTAACTAACAGTAGGTGATATTCATAAGGCAAGGGAAAATAAAGGCCTTGGGCGATGTTAGGTCAGCAAGCAGTGTGCGCTAGAGTCTTGGTTTGGTAATGTCTTAATTCTGTGTAGCATATTAGAAAGTAGATGATACAACAAATGGATAGTAAAGGAATCCTTCTATTTACCCTGCTGTGTCTCAAACTCTGGCTACCCAGCTGAGCAGACCTCACAAGCACCTTTTTGTTCTGCCAAAGAGAATTTGAATTTATCTGGAGAATGCTGGAAAGTTACCAGGGATTTTAACTCAGCAATGACTTGCCTAGGTTTGGCTTTAAAGTAGTTGTTCTGGTGGCATTTTGGAGGATGTGCTGAGGGTGTTAGGTGGATTAAAGGTTATTATTTTTATATCGCTGTGGCAGAGATCGTAAGAGTGAGCCAGGGCATTCTCCAGAGATGAGCAGGTGTAATTTCCTAGGACTTGGGGTATAATAAATTGCCCTCCATCTCAGCCTCCTGCTTCTGACCTTGATTAGTAAAATTAACTAGGAATACAGTGAAAAGTTCGGTGTGTGTGTGTGTGTGTGTGTGTGTGTGTGTGTGTGTGTGTGTGTGTGTTTGTGAGATGACATTATCTGATTCTGAATTATTAGTTTCTCCATTGGGTTTTGACTGTTGACACAACATGAATTACTTAATTCCAGACCACTGGAGCAGAAATCCTTGTGTAGTTCATTGAATTCCTGTTTTCTTATTTTTCTTTGTTCAGAAATATTTATGATATTTAAATTTAAGTTACTTAATTGCTAACTTTTAAATCATATATTTTAATTCTCATTTGGAAAGGAATCTAATCTAAATATTTTTCTGCTCTCCTTTTCAAAGATCTCACCTATAATCCTTAATACTGTGATGACAATCATGGCTGCTTTGTCTCCAAAGACCAAGGAGGAGGAACAGAAAGACACTGCTAAGGAGAAGGACAATCTCTGGGCCATCAAATCTATTACCGATTATAACTCTTGGTTTCTTGGGGTTGACATGGCAACAGAAGCAACAGAAAGTTTCAGAGACTTTGAGCATACACAGATAGAGGAAAATTGTGTGGTCGCTGTGGAGTCAGTTCAAGTCACCTTAGAGTGTGGCCTTGGCCATCGAACTGTGCCCTTGTTACTGGCAGAGTCTAGGTTCTCTGGAAATATTAAAAACTGGACTTCTCTAATGGCGGCTGCTGCTGACATGACACTAGAGGTATGGCCACATTGGAAAGTACCATTGTAGAAGGAGGATGCACGACTGTAGGAAGTGCATAGTCTTATGCTTAATGTGATGCTGTAGAATTATCCGTGTTTGTTATTCTTAAAGTCTCTTGCTTAGTAATTCATGGCAGTCGAGCAGTGGGAGGGGGAACTATGTTGTGTTTTATATGTGTTTCTTTAGGTGGGGTTTTCAAACGTCTTTTGATATAAAGCAGTAGCTGATTGTATAATTATGTGATTGATGTTGAACAATCAAGTAATCGATGTCTTTTGCCATCCCAGGTTCACTATTATAATGAGACCCATGCTGTTTGGGAGCCACTGATCGAAAGAGTGGAGGGGAAAACACCATGGAGCCTAAAGCTTAATGTAAGGAAGCCAGTGCTTATGCCCAGCCTGATGCCCGGAGCCGTCCTGCTAGAGGAGATTTAAGTTCAGGGATTTTCAAAATTTGGTCTAGGGTCTGGGAAACGCCTTAAAGTTCTTGAGGCTGTAACTCCCTCACAGTAACAGTGAGACATCACACTGCTCCTGTCTCCTCATGAGTGTACAGTTGACTTCTGGAGAGACTGAATACAGAGTTCAGCAGGCGGAACGTGTAGCGGAAGTGAGCATCACCTGCTCCCTGCTGGCCCTCTAGACACTCGTCCAGACCGCTATTCATATTTACGTTTTCAAGATTGTTTCCCACTAAAACGCCTGGGCTGCCTCGGCGGTTGGTTGAGCATTTCCGTCCCATGGCCATGTGCAGAGAGAAGGCTACCATTCTTTGCTCAATCACAGAGCTGCTCATATGGTTGCAAATGAGATCCTTGAGGATCCGTATTCTAAGATGCGCAGTTCAGCCGAATCCCTCCTTCCGTGTTCAGCCTTTAACAGCTACCCTTGATTAGTTGGCTGGTAAATTCTGTGTGCTGTTTATCTCCCTAGGTAAAGAAGAACCCTCTCCAGGATAAAAGTTTGATGCCAGGAGACGACTTTATCCCTGAGCCACACACAGCAGTTCATATTTCTTCGGGAGCCACGATGAACATCACAATATCCAAAAGTTGTCTTAATGTTTTCAACAATTTAGCAAAAGTATGTGTGATTCTAGTCTGGAACATTTCATGTAGGATTTAGGAAAGAAACTTGTATGGATTGGGTTTTGTTTGTTTGTTTGTTTGTTTTGTTTTTTGTCACCAAAATAAATTTCAGAAAACATGTAGCCATGCTAAAGAGCTCCTAGAAGTAAGTACATTGCTGAAGTTTCACTGGGCTGCGTTCCTTTGCAGGGCTTCTCTGAGGGAGCGGCTTCTACTTTTGACTACTCTCTGAAAGACAGGGCTCCTTTTACAGTCAGAAATGCCCTGGGTATTCCCATGAAGGTGCAGCCCAATCGGAACCTCAGGGTGATGGGCTCCCCTGAGAAGAGTGACGTTTATGATGTGGGCGCAGGTCAGCATTTGGAGCTGGAGTACGCCAGCCTGGAACCTTCTCGGCAAGGAAAGCTGTCGCTTCTGAGCCGACAGGAGAGCACTTTCTTCACCCTGACCTTTGGTATGTATGCTGCGCTCTGTTTTCAGAGCTTCGCAGGGATAGGGCAGTGCGTTTTTGATAAAGCATCCAGTGCCATTTTGCCAAAGATATCCTGGGAGACAGTCGTCAGGGTTTCCAATAAATAGTTATAATTCATGCGGATTTCTTCTAAACATAAGATAGACTTTAATAAGAGCCTTATAAAGCTTGATTATGCCCTAAATAGTAAGTATTATGTTTCCAAAAGGATGAACATTCAGTTAGGAGAGAAAAGCGGCCATACTCAGAAGTAAAGTATTCACGGTAATGTTGCCATTGCGAAGACAGGGAAATTATTATCTAGTTGAAAGAATAAAAAAAAAGTTTAATTTTATTTTACTTTATTTTAATTTGTTTGCTCCGTGTTTTTGTTAGTTATTTACTTTACATCTCGATCGCAGCTTCCCCTCCCTCCTTTGCCCCTAATCCCTCCCTCTCACCTCATCTCTCCCACCACCACCCCATCTACCCTTCCTTCCCTTCTCAGAAAAGGGGAGGCTTCCCATGGGTATCAGCCAGCCCTGGCATATCAAGTTGCAGTGAGACTATACACATCTTCTATTGAGGCTAGGGCAGCCGTGTTAGGGATCCCCCTAACATGTTGTCAGACAGAGCCTCCGTTCCCACTTTAGGAGTCCCATGAAGTCCAAGCTGCACAGCTCTTGCATATATGCAGAGGGCCCAGGTCCGTCCTATGCATGCACTCTGGTTGGCACTTGAGTCTCTGTGAGCCCCTATTTTGAAGATGTTAGTTGATTTTGTAGGTTTTCTTCTTGTGTCCTTGACCCCTCTAGCTCCCACAATCCTTCCTCCCCCTCTTCCTTAGGAGTCCCCAAGCTCTGCCTAATGTTTGGCTGTGGGTCTCTGCGTCAGTTCCCATCAGTTGCTAGACTCCTGGCTGCAACTGTAGCAGAATGTTGTTAGTAGTGTCAGTAGTGGCCTCCTCTCATGGCATGGGTCTTAAGCTGGGCCACTCATTGATTTGCCCTTCCCTCAAGTTCTGCTCCATCTTTTACCCCTGCACATCTTGTAGGCAGGACAAATTGTGGGTCTAAGGTTTTGTGGCTGGGTTGGGGTCCTAATCTCTCCATTGGAAGTCTTGCCTGGTTACAGGAGATGGCTGCACATCCCCCATTGCTAGGAGTCCTAGCTAGGGCCACTCTCATAGATTCCCTGGGAGTTTCCATTGTCCTAAGTTTCTAGCTCATTCTGGAGATGCTTCCCACCATCCCCGCCCCTACCAGTCTGTTGTCTCTCCCAGTATTCACTCCCTTACTGCTCCACCCACCTTATCCCTCCTGTTCCCATTCCCACCCCTCCCCCATCCATTTCCAGGGTCTGTTCTATTTCCCTTCTCAGGGAGATTCAAGCATCCCCACTTGGGCCCTCCTTGTTACTGAGCTTCTGTGGATCTGTGGTTTATGGCAAGGTTATCCTGTACTTTATGACTAATATCCGCTTATATTTGCATACACACCATGTTTGACTTTTTGGGTCTGTGTTACCTCTCTCAGGGTGATCTTTTCTATTTGTTTTAGCACACTTACTTCTTCATTGCTTGTAGCAAAAGTTTTATATTAGTAATTGTTTTTCTTTTTTTATCTCAGAATCTTAGAAAAACATATTTCTAGTAATGAGAAAACATACCCTTGTTATTACTGTGAGGAGTAACTATTTTAAGTTATTTATTTTATGATGTTTTTCATGCATGTATGTCTGTGTACCATGCATACCTGGTATCCTTGGAGACCAGAAGAGGACCTTGGATCCTCTATCGCTGGTATTACAGATGGTTGTGAGCTACCATGTGGGTGCTGGGAATCAAACCCAGGTCCTCAGCAAGAACACATGTACCTTTAACTGCTGAGCCATTTCTCCAGGTCAGGGTTGGTTATTATTAAAACATAGATATATCTAATTCTCTTCCTCTTCAGTACCACATGGCTATACAGAAGTGGCTAGTGTTCCTGTTGCCAGGCCTGGTCGGAGATTGTATAATGTACGGAATCCCAGTGCCAGCCGTTCGGATTCTGTGTTGGTGCAAATTGATGCTACAGAAGGCAATAAGGTGGTCACTCTCCGCTCGCCTCTGCAGGTAATGCTGTAAGGTAATGTGTCCCCTTGGGAGTGCCAGGCAGAATTCAGTCATTTAGCTGAGACTGGGATGTGCAGTAAGCAACTCTCATTATTCAGAAATAAATGCCAAAGTGAAGCAGAGTCTGCTGCTACCCCACTCTGTTAGTGTGGTTTATCTTACATGGCTTGAAAAGCAGGTGTGTATGTATGTATGTATGTATGTATGTATGTATGTATGTATGTATGTATTTACTTACCTATGTAAGACCAGTTTTACTGGCCACAAACCCATAAGCATTTAGTATTTTTCTTCAGAGATTTGAAACATTTAAACATCTAAACATTATTATGTTCCTTTGGAAATTTCAAACTTAGACGCTATGATAATGGTTGATTGTCAAGTAGGATAGCCACACGCTCTTAGTATACCATCACTTGAGGCCGTATTTTTTTCTGATGTGTGTGAGATGTTTGGAATGACCTCATGTAAAAAAAGAAAGAGAAAAGCAGTTTAATCTATATAAACATTTTTCTTTCTGCTCTTCTGGTTATACTAAACCTTTTAGTGTTTCCGGCATTAACTCCAGGCTTCAGTATGTGTCAGTGTAAGGAACACTTCTCCCCACATAACTTGTGCATACAGATTGGGACTCATCTACGATTTGGAACCCTTTTTAAGTTGTTTTTAGCTCCAGCACAGAGCCCAGCACAGAGCCCAGCGCAGTCAGGGAAAGATTTCCATGTCTTTTCTGGTTTCTTTGTCACATGGTATGTTAAAGGGAGGTTGTAATGGAGAAAACATGGCTGAAATCTTCATGAGTGGTACATCTTCAATGGTGGCGTAGACTAACTGTATACACATGTCATATGTAGATGATGTGGCAATGTCGATTTGGAACTGTCACTTAAACATTGAGCGACACTTAATCATAGTGTTTATAGGTAATACTTAGATACCTAAATATTGTTGGTAGCCAATGATAATAACTTCCAATATTAAGTTGAAACTTCTCAGATCTAAAATAAATGTGTGTGCTACTAATGCTTTCTATTCAGCTAATATATAATTTTAAAAGTTATATATCTATGTCAACAGATTAAAAACCACTTCTCAATAGCATTCATCATCTACAAATTTGTCAAGAATGTTAAGCTGCTGGAGCGCATTGGGATAGTGAAACCCGAGGAAGAGTTCCATGTGCCTTTGGATTCCTACAGGTGTGCATGCCTGTGTATGTGCACGCCTGTGCATGTGTGCACGCCTGTGCATGTGCTTAGCTTCCAAATGGGCTGCAGGTCGGCAGAGCTGGTATGGATGGCTGGCACTGCTGAAGAGGTTAAGGATTTTTAGGGTCTTAGAGGGTGCTGGGATAGAGTCCAGAGGGTGAGTGCACACGTTAGCATGCGGTGTACGGAGACACTCTAGTGAGTCCTGTGAATCTGTACAATGAATGTGGGTTGTTAGTTACATAAAGGAAACAAGCTCGTGTATTCTTAGTTTTATGAATTGAATCTCTAGTTTAGGGAGAGTAGCCTTGCATTTTTATTGTTCTAATCATACCACAGCCATTTTTAGGACACATAGAATTTATTCTTTTGATCAGAAATACATGTTATCATTGAATTTACAATATAATTTCTTCATCTGGTATTTGATACTTTGTAATTTTCTAAGAGTATATATTTTATTAGCTTGCCTTTATAGTTAAAATGAAACTATTTCAAGTTGTCCTTCCTCCATCAGTAGCTTTGTTGCTTGGTGCATATTCTTAACTTTCTTAGCAGTGGTTTCTATGTTTGTAAGAATATCGGTACCCACCTTATAGAGAGATCGTGAAGAGTCTGAGGTTCTTTCCCATGCCTTCTGCCTGTAGATGCCAGTTGTATGTTCAGCCGGCTGGCAGCTTAGAGCAGCAGTACACACAGTCCACCACGTACATTTCCTGGAAAGAGGAGCTTCACCGTAGCAGGGAGGTCAGGTGCATGTTGCAGTGTCCTGCAGTAGAAGTCAACTTCTTACCGCTCATCGTGAACACGGTCGCCCTGCCCGATGAGCTGAGCTACATCAGTGCCCACGGGGAAGACTGGGATCCAGCCTACATTATTCATCTTTACCCTCCTCTCACCTTGCGGAACCTTCTCCCGTATTCGATAAGATACTTACTTGAGGTATGGTCCTGCATTTGGTATTATTATTGCTATTATTATGCAGTGTAAATTCTCATTGTTCCATGGTGTTAGCGTAAGTTGGTGTTTCATGTTTCTAAGATGTGTTTATTATAGCTAACCTAGCGCAGCATCAGTGGTTAGGCCTCATACTGTGTGTTTTCTGTATTAGCATGCTTCAGTTCTCACAGTGGCTTTGGTAGTGGGTTCAGTCCTTTGGCCCTTGCTACCGAGTCATAAAGGGATCAAGGGTCTGATCCAAGGTCTGATAGACAGTGGTAAAGCTGGGATTTACGCCTTAGCTGTTCAGCTTTCCCCTTTTCTTTGTTGTGCCTACCACCAATTAAAAGCCTAAACCATCTTTTTATTATGTTGTCTTGTTATCTAAAGGAGGGAAAGATGTAAACAGGGAAATATCTCATCCTGATGTTTGCCTTAAAGTTTGTGCTGAAAATAAAATTCACTATTTGCCATGTGAGCACATGGTGTATTATAAATATAATCAAATTTTTACATTATAAATATAATTAAATTACACACTCTATGATGTTTTAAAATGCAACAACCTAAGGAGTGTTTGGGACCTAAATGATTCATTTTCTTTAGCAAACACTGATCCATTCCTGAGTTATAGAGACAGAAGTTAAATAAATGACCCAAATATCATCCATATAAAGAAATTCTCAGTAAGGGAGCCCGGTTCCTATTGTTAGCATTCATAGTTTTAAAAGACTTTTTTTTAAGTGTGTACGTGTTCATGACTGAGGGCAGTGTCCAAGCAGTCAGAAGAAGGTCTGTTTCCTGGAGTTGGGAGTAGCAGGTGGTGGTAAGCCACTGGATGTAGTGCTGGGGGCTGATGTGGCAGTGGTTTCTCATGTCAGGTCCTCTGCAAGACCAGTAACGATGACCCATCTCTCCAGCCCTAGCATTCATTTTTAAAGCAGATCTACCTTGCTCAGCATGACTTTTGTGGTTCTGTAATTATAGCAGCCATGAGCCATGGTATAGGAATAGAGGATGAAACTGATGTCCAATAGTTCAAGTGGCTCATTTTATAATCCAGCTCTGATGGGAATAGCTGGATTCCAAGATCCAGTCTTTGATTCTTGACATAGACACAGGTTTTTCTCAAAACTTAGGCTGGTTTGCCTACAGGATAGCAAGAAGACACTCCCACTGTGGCTGTGAAAGAGGGTTTCCTTCGGAATTCTAGGAATCGCTGAGAATTTCTAACATATAAGCATGGTTAGACTTGGCGGTCAGGCTTCCTCGGACTGTTGAAGATACAGATTTTGTTAGTAAAGAGTGTACTCAATAAACTTGGTTTTGTGTGGTTGTTTTTAGGGAACTGCAGAAGCCCATGAACTGGCAGAAGGCAGCTCTGCGGACGTTCTGCACTCGCGGATCAGTGGCGAGATCATAGAGTTAGTCCTGGTGAAATACCTGGGCAAGAACTGGAACGGACACTTCCGCATTTGCGACACACTTCCCGAGTTCTTCCTCGTGTGCTTTTCCTCAGACACCGCAGAAGTGTTGACTGTTGACCTGTCAGTTCACGTCAGACGAATTGGCTGCCGGATGGAGCTGTCTGTCTTTAGCCCCTACTGGCTAATTAACAAAACCTCTCGGGTTCTCCAGTATCGCTCTGAGGAGATACATGTCAAACACCCAGCTGATTTCAGGGACATCATTTTATTCTCTTTCAAGAAGAAGAACATTTTTAGTAAAAACAAGGTATGCTCTAGCAAGTTAAAATAGGAAAGCTACTAAATCTAGAGAGACTTGGGAATTTAAAAGCATGCTTGGCTGTGCGTGCATCGCTCTTGGTATAAATTAAGTCCAAGAAGACTCTGAAGACTGCAGATTCTAGATGGACATTAGGAACTTGCCGCAGCAGTCAGCTGAAGCAGGGCTCCTCAGATGACTGTTGTCCCTGAAGTTCTGCTGCATGAAACAGCTTTGTTTTATTTTATTTCCTGCTCCTGTGCTGCTATGGCATGAGCAACACTCAGCACTTGAATTGGGCCTCCTGTGATTCCTAAGCCAGCCTTTAGGAAGAAGCCCCGTGTCCAAGCGTGGTCGGTGCTCACTCTTCCACTTTACGCGTGCTGTGCCCTCCACCCCAATTGCTAGTCCTCCTAACACTACCTATCTTCCCTGTCCTGCCTTAGCTGTCGTTCACTCTTAGACACTGCTCATCACTAATGCACTGAAAATTTTCTGTTTACAGTGACTCTACATGTCCCAGTTCTGTTACTTAGAGTCACGGGTCTCAAATCTCAGTGTCCATTATTGTCACCTAGATGGCTTTGCAATCGTTTGAGGAATCCTGTCTTGGGTTCACTTTCGTGGTTCTGGACAGAGCCTGAGAACGTATGTCTGGAACAGTCTCAGGTGCTGCTGTGGTGTGGGAGCAACTCTTTAGAGTGCAGATCAATTCATGGCATCCATGCCTCTGTGTGGGAGCTTGAGTTGTCCTCGTGCTTTTTATGACCTTGGCGGATGGGTAGGGGTGAGCTGACTACAGGGGCACAGGTCAGTCTCTTCTGAAGACTCCACCTAAATCCCAGAGCTGGAACACCACTGTCCTCTCCCTATTGTGCTTTGCACCTCTTGTGTGGTGTCATAATTATTAGAACCCGCTTCCTTTTATGTTGAGTTCCGTGCTCACTGAAGTGGCTGCTGTGTTCTGTGCTCTAGCCTTCCACAGTGTCTGTCCTTTAGCACCTGCTGAATGATGTGAAAGTTGTCTTTTATTTGATGAAAACTTTGAGAGCTTTTTTATCTGTCATAAACCTGGCATTGGAAAAATTTAGTATTCTGAATCCTTTAAAGTCAACATGAAAGTCATGTCTAAATTCATTTATTTTAATTAAATAATTAAAGATCAATTTTCATTTATTGCCAAGGTAGATGGGATGATCATGACTATACTTCTCTTCTTTGGTGCCCTACACCCATTTAATATGGTTGTGACTGCATTTTTCTGTGTCTAGAGATACTGGAGAATTTTCCAGAAGTGTAGCAATTTTTCTGTGAAGTAAAATTAGTTTCATCTTTTAGGTTTCTTACATGACATTATGTATTCTCTGGTGTAGGTACAGTTAAAAATTTCAACTAGTGCCTGGTCCAATGGTTTCTCACTGGACACCGTGGGAAGTTATGGGTGTGTGAAGTGTCCTGCCACCACTATGGAGTACCTGGTAAGAGCGTCTGCTTCTGACCTTTGGTTGTATTTGCTTTTCCACACTTCAGTGAGCAAGCTGGCTCCTAGAGTGCACAGAAGCCTGAAATCAAAATAGTCTTTGGAAAACTGTCTGTAGATTTCTATGAATACTGTATCAAAGCAGAACTTGAATTTGTCAGAATTTAAACATGTTGAATTCACTGGATTGGGCAACTTTAGTAATATTCAAGATATACTAAAATCGTCATTCCCTATACCCTGTCAGTTATGTCTTAGATCTTAAGCTTGACTATATTGAAAATTTGAATAATCTGATGCCACATGACCCTTTTACTGCTGCTTCAGAATTCTTATTGGTAACAGACAAAGCAATAAAATTTAAGCCTCCTAACTATAAAGCAGTTAACATTTAGATTAAATAAAAAAACTGAACAGTAAATCTGTAGTTACCAATTGTCATCGAGAGTGTGACCTGTGTTCCGTAGTTAATTTCTGATAACGCTGATGTGAGAAGTCAGATCTTTCTCTGAGAGACAGTAGTAGATTGCAGCTCTTATTAGTTACTTTAGTTAAGAATTCCTACTTTATAGATCTTCAGGTTCCTGTGTGAGACCTGTCTTTATTTTTGACTCTGAATAACGAGGAGAATGATCTTTGTTTCCTTCTCTTAGGTCGGGGTTAGCATCAAAATGAGCAGTTTTAATCTCTCACGAATAGTCACTCTGACTCCCTTCTGTACTGTTGCAAACAAGTCCTCTTTAGAACTAGAAGTTGGAGAGATTGCTTCAGATGGTTCCATACCAACCAACAAATGGCACTACATTGCTTCTTCAGAGGTAAATTTCCCTAAGATCTGGCTGATCTATCTATCTGCAGCTCTGAAAGATCTGTATTTCACCCTATCAGAAAATATGTGGTAATATTTACTGTTGGCTCAGTCTAGATGGCTAGTAGTCATTTTCTAGTTATTACCATATGACTAACATTGATGCACGAACTTGGTGAGACAAAGAAGCAAATGCCGTGAAGAGTGGAGATTTCAGGTACACAGGATATAGAGGCATCTTCATCGATAAGCTCTTGAGTTTCTTATAACGGAATTGCTTCAAGTACATATTGATTAATAGATTTTTATTCTGATGAATGCACTTTGGTTTCATGGTTATGTCAGTAGTGGATTTTTCTTGTTTGTTTATTTCTTTTTGGTTTTTTTGTTTGTTTGTTTTTTGTTTTTTTTAATGGGTTCTTGCTGTGTAACCCGGGCTGGCCGTAAACTTAGGAACCTCCTGCTTCAGCTTCTGGGTGTGCCACCCACCCACCCTGTCAGTGTTTTTACTATGAAGTGTAGAGGACATTTAAGTAATTTTAATGATATTTTACTTAAATAAGATTTAACCTTGAAAATTTGATTACCCAGTGTGCTTAATGAGCCAGTGTCTTATGTCATAGCACAGTTTTAAAACCAGTATATACTTGTTTTTCAGTGTATTCCATTTTGGCCTGAAAATTTGTCTGGCAAACTTTGTGTGAGAGTGGTGGGCTACGAAGGCTCTTCCAAGCCATTCTTTTACAACAGACAAGACAATGGCACTTTACTGAGCTTAGAAGATCTGGTGAGTCTTCATATTGTGTAACACAGTGTCTCTGACTTTTAAAAGTTGACTAAACGTATTTCTGTGAGCCATGCTGTAGAGATCTGGAGATTCCTTGTAGGGCTTCTGTGGGCATTTTAATGCCAACATATGTTTGCAAGGACCGGAGCCAGTGAGAACTTCAGAGAGTAAGGGATGTGTCTGTACAGCTGATTGAGTGTGGCCTGGCTCCGTGTAACCGAGAGTCTCAGCCAGAAGCTGAACCCACTTCTTTTTTCTGGAACAGAATGGAGGTATCTTGGTGGATATAAACACTGCTGAACACTCAACGGTCATAACCTTCTCTGACTATCACGAGGGATCTGCGCCTGCTCTGATCATGAACCACACACAGTGGAATGTCCTCACATATAAACAGAGGTAGGAGACAGGTGGCATCAGAGCTCCACTTTGCTTTCCTTGATCCACGGTCCCTTCTGGGAAATGTTGCAGTTTCACACCCCAGATGTCTTCAGACTTTACAACAGTGCTAAGGGGCATGTGGTGTTTATTCCTAATACGCTGTCAAGTTTTGACACAGTATTCCCCAAGCACATTTATATTTCTATAGCAAGACTTACATGTGCCATATGAACTGGGACAAAGAGATGCTATTAAAGATCCCAGTCAGTCCAAATGGTTTTTTTTCTTTTTTTTTTTTTTTTTTTGTCAAATACTTGACAGCAAACCTAAGAAAAAAATCTTTGGACTTGGGGGTCTTTATAAACTTCAGAATGCATACCAAGGACTGTGAAATTATGTATCAAATATTATCCCGCCCTCAGTAGCGTGGTACTGGCAGGTGAACCTATTCTTGTGGTTTTGTGACCGCATCTCTGAGCAGTACTGCACTGCCACGTTCTGTCTGCCCAGGCTTCAGAACTGCTGGCTACACAAAATGTTAGTGTACTTGGTTTGGGGCTGGGCTGTGTGTTACTAACGTAGCAAGTTCATAAAACCTTTGTGGTGTCTCAAGGCCAAGGCATGCTGATATTCCCTCTGTCAACCGTTTCAGTGGGTCCCAGGAGGCACTAGTGTTGCTGCCAGGAGAAACTCGACTCTTTGCCTGGGCAGATCCCACCGGTACCAGGAAACTCACTTGGAGCTATGCAGCCAACTTTGGGGAGCATGATCTCTTGAAGGTACCATCTGATACGGAAGTGCTGTTTTCATGGAACCCAAGTGGATTGAGATGTTTTAAGAAAGTTACTTTTGTGCTTTATATTGCAAACACTTTGTATTAGTTGTTTGTCTGGTTGCTACGATAAAGTACAATGCAAGACATCTGTAAGGAGGAAAGTGTGTGGGTCTCTGTAGTTCATGGTCTGTGGAGGCAGGGAGGTGAGCAGCTGTCACATTGCATCTGAAGTGACGGGAATGCGGGTGCTCAGCCTGCTTTCCCCTTTGGATTCAGGCCAGGACTGCAGCTCCTGGAAGGGTGCTGTCCACATTGAGGTTTGCTTATCGACTTCTATTCGTTTATTTAGAAATTCCCTCATAGACATGTCCAGAGATTTGTCTCCAAGGTGATTCTAGATCCTATCAAGTTGACAATCAGTATAAACAATTACAGGCTCATCCCTGGTCAACCACAGAGCCGACCATTTACTTTTATATACCAGCCTTCCATCCCTTGAACTGTCTTCTGACCATTTAATAAGGCAAAATGCGTTTAGTCAACCTTCACTTCCAGCACTGTTTAGAAATGTGAGCTCTGGACAATCATGAGGAAGTTACATGTTTCCAACATACCATGGCATAGAATAGACATTTATAGTCCAAAAAAGCAGATGATGGCAAAGCATGGAATGATTATACGCAAACAAGAGAACCCAGCAGGGAGAAATGAAATCCTGCAGCTCCATGTCCAGCACTGAGGGCTTGAGGAGGAATCATCTGAGATCTAGAGGGCTGGGTAGCCCTGCACTGGCAGCTCTGCTGCCTGGAGCAGACACAGCCCCTCTTTCTGAGATTTCCACTGCCACTTAGGGTGCCCCCCGCCCCACATGCACACACGCACACAGCTTCTTATGATGACTTCTTAGTGACCTCTCAGCAGGAACTGCTCTCCAGTTTGGAGACAGGTAATCATCTTGCCACACTGGTGCCAGTCAGTCATGCTCAGGATCCTGCTCACTGCCAGTCAGCACTAGCCAGGAACTCAATCTAGGGCGCTACACTGTCGATGATAGGGACAAAAAGGATGTGTGCTTGTTGGCACATATATGAGTATGTGAGTGCATGTACTTACGGATGTAGTAACCCAAAATTGATTACTGATGGTCTTCCTCAGTCATTTCCTACTTCATCAAGAAAGGGTCTCTAATGTGGCTAGCCTAAGTAGCCAGTTTGCCCCAGAATCCTCTGCTTCAGCCTCCAAAGTGCTGGGATCATAGGCAACCGCACACTATGGGCAACAAAACCCTCCTAGCTTTTAAACGGGTTCTAGAGCTCCAAAATTTAGAGCCTGCCTGCAGGATCGGCTTTATCCACTGAGCCATATTCCCAGACTTGGTGAGTGTTACTGTTATTTTTATGTAAGTCAGTTTGATGACTTGAATTCTCTATCTTATAGTCATTTTTTTAAGCTTTTCTGATTTTCCCCAGTTACTATATCCAGTTTTAAGTATGAAAATTCCATACATGTTTAACTGAAAGTCCTTTTTCCCCCAGGATGAGTGTGGTCAGTTTCCATATGATGCGAACATCCAGATCCACTGGGTGTCCTTCCTTGATGGACGTCAGAGGGTTCTGCTTTTCACAGACGATGTTGCTTTGGTTTCCAAAGCACTCCAAGCCGAAGAAATGGAGCAGGCTGATCTTGAGGTAGCCTTGTCGCTCCACAGCCTCGGCCTCTCCCTGGTTAACAACGAAAACAAGCAGGAAGTCTCGTATGTTGGAGTCACCAGGTATATACAGAGGGAGATAAGATGCACGAGTCTTTAAAAGGCCCAGGTTCATAATGCCCACTCAGTGAGAGTATATGCAGACCCATGTTCTCAACTTGACATCTTTACTAAGTGACTGGACTGCCAGGTGATAGGTCCAGACTCACGGACGACTCAGGGACCTTCTGTGCCTTCACGGTATTCATGTCAGTTGGCAGGGAAGAAAGTCAGCCTGTCTGTCAGCCCTTCCTTCCCTCCATGCCTACCTCCCTCCCTCCCTGCTTTCTTCCTTCCCTCCTTCCTTTCCTCCTCCTTCCTTTTTTGTTTTAAAAAGTGAGTTACAAAAAGACATTGAGAAAACTGAAAATAGTATCTGCATCTGCAGTAGAAATTCTTCATTTATGCAGTGGAATTTGGGGAAACTAGTATGCCTTGGGAGAAGCCACTAGAAATAAATTAGAAAAAAATGTTCATAAGGAAAGCAAGGTACACACACACACACACACACACACACACACACACACACACACACACACACTGTATTATGTATTTGAAAGGTTTGGGATATGGGGTTCAAGAATGCTGAGATGATTCACTGTAAGTTAAACGTTTACAGACATTAGTATGTTGGGGAGCACCTCCTAGGAGAGTTCATGTTTCAGCATCAAAGACAACATTTCAAGGACAATATTGGGTGGAGTCAGGCCCATGTGGCAGCATCTGGGCTCCTTGTTACAGATCTCTGAGGAAAGTGGCAGGTTTCTGAAGTGAAGAGCAGCTAAGTTCTCCGATGCCCCAGCAGGCAGCCTGGAGAGTGTGGGGAAGGGAATGTGTGGGCCCCAGTAACTACAGGTACCGTGGAATGTCAGAGCTCACTTCCCTAAGTGAGACGTCTAACTGGAAGTTTGTTAGCGAGAGATTCACTGCCTGCCAGCGTGTGAGAAGGGAGAGGCCAGCCAATCCCTCCATACCTGAGCTGCAGTTTGCTCAGGATTCTACGTTTTTTATGGTTAGTTACTATATTACTTGTTATTAGCTAGTTATTATGTCATTTATTATTAGTTATTATGGTTATTTAGAACGTTTGCAACTATTTACTTCCTCTGGTTCTTTTTCTACTGAGAAAACACTCATATGGTTATCTTACCTCCTAATCACAGTGAGTTTGGTAAAAGACTTATTTTGAGGACAGTTTCCCACAATGGAACTATCTGTTTAGATGCCCCTAAACATAAGGATGTCCCCCATGTTTCTTATTTTTTATGAGTAAGAGCTTTCTCCTGTAGGGCATAGCAGAGTAAGTATTATTTTTGACAAAGCATTAATTTATTGCATAATGCCAATATCGCTGTGTCAGAAGAATATGGAAGACACACCTCCAGACTGAGCATGTTTGCAGTTGAACAGGGCTGGAAAATTAGAAAGCCGCAAGACGGAACACCTCCCCACAACACAAGTTTTCACAAAGATCAACATGGGTGAGACTGTAGCCAAAGTCAGCTTCTGAGGGACTCATTTGTTAAGTCTAGCAAGGAAAGCCTTTTATAGTCAGTCATGGGCTCCTTGAGCTTGTCTGACTGCAGCAGCTAAAGAAATGTAGGCAGAGATGGTAAATTATTTAAGCCCATTAGTGTTTCTGTGAGGACAGTTGTACGTTAAGTTGAGGACATTCAGAACAACATCAGTCAGCTACAAAAGGCTGGTGACACAGATGGCTCTCAGGCTCTGAGGAGTCAACTGGTGCCCCTCACACTCAATCACTGTGCATGTGCGAAGGCACAGCAGAGGTTAAAATGGGTGGTGAGAATGTTTTCAAATGGGAAAGATGATTCTGCGTGACTGAGCTGAAGGCTCAAATACATTATGACTGGAAACAGAGTCTTGGGTAAACTTTCATAAAACATTGAAAGTATGAAGCACTTAACATCTTCTTTGTATTATGTGTCAACAAATGCTTGGTGGAAAACACTTGGCTCTGTTGTTTGTTGTCAAACTCAGTCTATGGTTTAACCACACCAGTTCTGTGACTTGATGGCAGTAGAAGTCCATTGTCCTGTGTCTTACCACACAGGAGCTGAATGACGTAGCAATGGAAGCCTCTCACTGAACTCTCTAAATTCTGAGCCCAGAGTCAAATCTTTCTGAAGGAAATAGTTACCTTCATGCACTGCTCTCACACGCTTAACTGGAACTGGAAACCATCCTTTGCTCAAGGAATTGACAGTGTTCCTATATGTACTTTAATTGAAAATTAGAAAGCCAGATGGCAGTGCTTATATACAAAATTTATGTTGCCACAATCTCAGGTTTAAGATGAGGAATGCTTAAATCATAAGCTACATCAGATCGCTGGTGTGCATTTCCCAAGCTGTCTTAAGTTAAAAGGTCTCCAATGCCCATGTGTTTGGAGAGAACATATTTTGTATCATAAATCTTCAGTTGAAACAACATTTTTTCTGATCTGGATGTGTGTGTGTGTGTGTGTGTGTATGCGCGCATGCATGAAGGAAATGTTTATGTTTCAAAATCTGTCCAATTGAGGAACTTTCTTATAATCTGATTATTTGCAATGCAATGATGGGTTAAAAGGCAACTATCAATACAAGAATCTATTAGAATTTTATAAACCCCTCACAGATAATAAATAAAATAGAGTGTCTCATAGATTGATGTCAGTACTTGGTAGTAACTGCCAGTAATGATGTTATAAAACACTTGTTAGAAATCAGCACAAATGTAGGGCTGGAGAGATGGAGCAGAGGTTAAGAATATGTACTGCTCTTGTAGAAAATCCGTGTTGGGTGACTCAGGAAAACATCTAACTCTTGCTTCTGATGGCCTCCTTTGGCTTCCAGGAGCACACACACACATGGGCGCACACACACACACACACACACACACACACACACACACACACACACACACACACACACACACACACACACACACACACACACACACACACACACACACACACACACACACACAAAAGATAAATACAAATCTTCACTTTTAAGAATCCACTTGAACAGTTTGCACCTGATTTTGATAATCAGAAACAATAATTATGTAAAGTGTTGGCTTATTCACAAGAATTTTTAAATAGACTTTTTTTTAAAATTGTGTTTAGTTTTTTTATATTTTAAATTCTATTAGTTAAAAATTTTATGGAAGGGTTTTTTTTCCCTTTGACATCGTCAGTGTACAATCTCTGTGCTCCTGTACACAAATAAACAGCCATTTGCTGGATAGATGCCAGTGTGTTTCCATGAAGAATATTTCCTCCGGCTTTATCCTTCATGCCTTTGAAGGCAGGTGAAATTTGCTGTTTTAAAAGAATCTCTTGCATCAATGTAATCGTCACAGGATGTTGATATCCAGATAAATACAAAATCCGGCAAGCATCCCATGAAAATACATACTTATAGCTTAATTTCCTTTGTGAATTATTTTAGCTCAGGTGTTGTTTGGGAGATGAAGCCAAAACAGAAATGGAAGCCATTTAGTCAGAAGCAGATAATGTTGCTGGAACAGTCCTATCAGAAGCACCTTACATCACAAGACCGTGGCTGGATTAAGCTGGACAGTAATTTTGAGGTATTGTTTTTGGTTTTACAGTCTTATAGGCACTTTGGTCTAGATAGTGGTACTATGTACGGGTGAGTAAAGTTTCAATGTCCTGTGTACAGAAACTAACTTAACAGTGATCAGACTGTATTTATTGGAGAGATCGTCAGTATACTTAATTAAAATATAGTTATAAACGATTTACCTTAATTAAAATATAGTTATAAATGATTTACCTTCGTCCTCTGTCTTTATTGATTGTTCTTCCTGCTGATCAGTTCCATGGAACTTGTCTGCAGGAAGCTTATGAAGACATTGTGACTGTTGAAACCTTTCCTCACATTTTAGTAACACCTTCTCGTTGGTGACTATAGATCACGAGATTACGTGTTTCGTGGGTGGAAGACGCACATAAACTCTGTTATTCCCTCCGGTGTGAATGATTGTTGGATGTGAGCATCTACAAATAGAGGTGCTCCCCATGGCCACACAGAGTCGTCTTTGCTTCAGGAGGACTCCAGAAGCTTCGCTGCATTTCTGGACTGCTCTGCCACGGGCCTGACCTTTGGCTGCTCTTGTTTACTGTCTGAGGGCAGGGTTTGCACAAACTCCTAGTCATGTGCCCTTCCTATCCCCATCAGTGTTTGGGGCTGGGTGATAGTGTTTATGCCACTAAGTTATACAAAAACAAGCCTAGCTTCATTAGTAAGCCGTTTTGCCTAAGGATTCCCTGGAATTTGGCTGGAGAGATGGCTCAGCAGTTCCGATCACTGGCTGGCTCTTCTAATGGAAGCTAACAATGTCTGTTAACTCCAGTTTCGGGGATTCAGAGCCCTCCTCTGGCCGTCACAGGCACTTCATGCAGTAGCCTACATGCAAATGTAGGCAAAACACTCATAATGTAAAAATAAAATAAATAACTATAAAATGAATGGCCTGGATTTCTGTATTACTATTAATTTTTCTATAAAGCATTTAAAGTACAATTTCAGAATCCCAGTGCTTCTGCCACACAGGCGGTAGCTGCATGTGACCCAAAGAGCCCTTCTGCTTGGTGTAATGGCTTGTTCATGTAGTGTCCAAACTTCGAAGGTTAAGGCAGGAGGATTGCTATGAATTCGAGGACAGCCTAGACTATAGAGTGTTTCCTCAAAGGAAAACAGAAAACAGAAAACAGAAAACAGAATAAAATAAGTTACCTTGGTGAGACAGGGGGATTACCAAGTTGTACTCACTTGACACAAGGTCATGAATGCGATGTTTTAAGTGCCATTAAATAGCTGCTGGTGGAACAAGCTCATCACAAAAGCACTCTTGTCTTACAGGTCAATTTCAACAAAGTTCCAATGGAAATGCGCCTTCCTCTCCGCTGCCCTATTAAACGGGACTTCTTGTCAGGGATTCAGGTTGAGTTTAAGCAGTCTCCTCACCAGCGAAGCCTAAGGGCTCGGTTGTACTGGCTCCAGGTAACTAAGTAGATATCTGTGACCTCTTAGGGAAGCATGAAAGTGAGACCTAATTTATCATAGGAAACTGTCCTTTGTGTTAAATTATTATCTTCTGGTATGCAGCTTGAGAAGAGCAGGTGTATAGTAGGTGTGGTGTGCATAAGGCCCTTAGTCCAGTCCTCAAAAATAAAGTTGTATATATGTATATGTGTGTGTTAGATTAGCATACATATGTATATATAAATCTCTCCCCCCCCCGTGTGTGTGTGTGTGTGTGTTTTCCCCTTTTCTCACCCTGTGGATTCAGCTGCTCGCTGCCCCAGACCAAAGCACCACATGTTATTAAGAGTGTCAGTCTGACCACTGGCCTGCCAAGGGTCTTTTCTTACACTATTACTTTGTTCATAAATGTTCCTTCAGTTTGCCATGGCAAAGAGCAGGGCTTTATGGGGCCATGTTTGGGGTAATTACTTGCTAATGCTCTCTCCTCAGCCCTCCCCCTCCTTCTTCCCCACCTCCCTGCATTCTCCTTCCACCTCTACCATGTTTTATTTAGAATACTCTCTGCTCTTTCTACTTTTTCTAACTTTATGTTCACTCTCTACTTTCATTTTATTTGAGCCCACAGAATCAGGCTGTCACATTCCAGAGTGCAGACGAAGTCTGCCTCACAAAGTCAGTGCAACTCCAAGGGTTTTCTATTCTTAAGGAGGAAGTGCCTCACTGCGGCCCACAACATCTAACATCTTTCATAAAGTGGAGCTGCTAATGACATCTGTGCATGCAGAGGCCGAGTTCTTGTCTCTGCAGCGAGCGTTTATGTCGGACTTGTTCTAACCTGAGCCAATGGTGTGTGCTTCCAGGTCGATAATCAGTTACCAGGTACAATGTTCCCAGTCGTATTTCATCCCGTGGCTCCCCCTAAATCCATCGCTTTGGATTCAGGTAAAAAAAAAAAAAAAAAAAAGGAAAAGAAAAGGGAGAAATATCGTCACACTCTTCATTAAAACTTTAGAAGGTGTCCGTCTGACAGTGCAGAGGTCGACTTTGCTCTTCTGTATTGTTTCTTTCAGAACCCAAACCTTTCATCGATGTGAGCGTAATTACGAGGTTCAACGAGTACAGTAAAGTCTTACAGTTCAAGTGAGTAGAGGTCTACTGTTTGGCTCCAGCAATCGAAACAAGGGTCAATTTTGAAAATTAATTTGTTCTTTGTTTGGGAGTGGTTTCTGTACAAAATCTCTTTTCCCAACGAGTGTATCAATCTATACTATTGGGCTGGTGAACTTTTAAATATTAAACATATTTTAAAGTAGTCTGTATATACTTTACAATTCAGAATTATTTTAACCGTGTCTAGTGCCTATTAGAATATAAAGTTTACAGATCCACGAGCTATGTTCTTTAAAGCAGGCATCTTGACCTTTAAGGATCAGATGGTGTGTCTTCTAATTTATCACCTCTCCTGTGGCATGACAAATGTATGCATTTGGGACTCTCGGTAGAATAAGTGCTCATACAGCAGTATTACCTTAGCTGTGGTTTTCTCCGCAGTAAATAAGTCTCAGCTGAAGGAGACTCTGATCTTATTAGCATAATGTTAAGACACAAAGATGTGAAGACTGTAGCTTTTGGGTGGAAACAATCAGTTATGACCTTTTTTTTTTCTTTTTGAGCAAGGCCTCACTATGTCACCCTGGTTGTCCTCAAACTTCAGAGATACGTCTGTCCTTGCCTCCTGAGTAATGAGCTCAGTAAATATGCGCACCACTAATCCTAGCTTAAAACATACGTAATGTATGTTTATTCTCCCACAGGTATTTTATGGTTCTCATCCAGGAAATGGCCTTAAAGGTTGATCAGGGCTTCCTTGGGGCTGTTATTGCCCTGTTTACCCCCACAAGTGATCCTGAGGCTGAAAGAAAACGGGTAACAACTTTTATTTCTTGAGCCAAACATAAAGAAAAAAATTAGCCATTTTTGAACTAATTCTTGGAGTGAGAAAAAATTAACCATTTAATTTTTTTCAGACAAAGTTAATCCAACAAGATATTGATGCTCTCAACACAGAGCTGATGGAGTCCTCAATGACTGATATGTCAATCCTGAGTTTCTTTGAGCATTTCCACATTTCCCCTGTTAAGGTTTGTTATTGGGAGGTAGCGTGCGATTGCCTCTGGGCTTTCGAAGGTCTGTGAACCAGTGTACCTGCATCTGTCACATCAGGGATTTGGTGGGGTTCCATTTGATTAATGGTGACAATTAAGACAGTCCTCTGTGACACATGTACAGCCATAATTCCCGCAGAGGATCCAGAGCATGTTCTCCAGTGTTGAGTTAATAACCCCCGTGCTCAGGAAGGAGCTGACAGTGGTGTTTCTTAATTAAGCACAGAGTGCTCATCAGTGTTTAACGTTTGGGCTGCACTTTGTAGCAGCCACTGCTGTCTAAACAGAGCTTCGATGGGCGCCCTCCCCAGCACGGGAAAGCGCTGAAGCGGGCATATGCTGTTGACGTGGTGCTTTTGCTGCTTCTCGAGTGTGATCATAACTAAGGGGGCGGAAAATTGAATACCTTTCACTTCCCTGACTTCGTACTTTGTGAACCCATTCCCTTTCCCCCCTTTGTTGTTCTTTTCAGCTCTTACAGGGAAGAACGGCTTCTTAGTAAATACACAAATGCAGTCAGCTAGAGTGCACTGTGCTTGCGTAATTATCCAGATTGGCAATTACAACATTGATGCTCCTTTGCATTCTCAGGAACCAGCCAGAGCAGCATAGGCTCGGTTATATATACCAGTCTGCAGCTAATAGGGTGTATAAAACAGAATTGCTATCCAAAACCGTCCTATTAGTTTGAAGATATCTGGCATTTCTAGAGCACTAAGTTTAAAGTTGATTTATGAAATAGATTATGTACAATTTCATTCTACAAGTAAAGATGAGTTGTTATGGAATTAATGTTTTCAACACAAGTTTTCAGAGTTTGTTATTGTTAATTGTTTTTATAAATGCTTCGTCTGAATTAGATAGAAGTAGAGGCTTAGCCATTGTTTTGCCTGGTGGGGTGTTTGTGTGCCCATTGTTGTGTTTTGCTCTGAGATGGTGAGTCCATTTTGCATAGGATAAGAGTCCTTTCCATCTGGACACGGAGACATTTATTCACTTTGGGAGTGGAACTTTAATCCTAGATCAGTCTAATTAGTATTTTATGGAAAGACGAGCAGAAATCAAGTGTACATGCACAGACTCTGTTCTGTGGTATGTCAGCCTCAGGAAGCTTCCCCAGGGCACCTTTGGTGGTGCTGGAAGACCTGGTCTTACACAGAGTTGTTCAGGTCTTTCCGGTATTGAATGCTATTTTTCTTTCAGTTGCATCTGAGTCTGTCTTTGGGATCTGGAAGTGAGGAATCAGACAAGGAGAAGCAGGAAATGATTGCAATTCATTCTGTGAACCTGCTGTTGAAAAGCATAGGAGCCACTCTGACGGATGTGGATGACCTCATATTCAAGTAAGGGCCTTGTAAAAGTGCATGCTGGGAGCCACTCCTCACAGTGCGTCTGGGCTTTGATCCTGTTTGTTCCTTCAGCCTTAGCTTGGAGTCTTCCTGCCCATGACTTGAAGAGTGTGCTGCTCTGTGTCTAGTTAGACTCAGGGCTTTAGGACAAGTTATAACTTTGGTTACTTGTGAATATTTCATAAAAGCCTAATTATTTTGATGTGTGTATCATGAATTGACTGTGTTTTACTACTGAGTTCTAGTTAGAAATGTGTAGCAGGGGAGTGAGATTCAAACGTGATCTGTAGCCAGGTGTAGAGAGAACCCCGTGCTGCATTCTAGAGGAGCCGGTGTGTGCCTGGCAGCTGCATCTGCACTGTAGCTGTCTATTGAACTGAATAGTGCACAGAGGTATTGCAATAAGCGGTTACCTGGAGGAAAAACTCCTTTTGGATTATTACCATCTCACATGTGTGCTACGTTTCAGAGAAAACGAGGGGAAAATATAAAATCTAAAGTGAAAGATTTGAACAAGTTAAGGGCTGGGGAGAAAGCTCAGCTGGAGAAGTGCTTGAGGCCTGAGCTCAGGTCTCAGAACCCACACGCAATCCCGGCGTGGTGGTATGCACTTGCAGTCTCAGTGCTGGAGAGCTGGAGGCAGTGGGCCCCTGGGTCTCACTGTGCAGCCAGTCTCGTCTGCTTGGCCATTTCCAGACCAATAGGAGAGCCCCTCTCAGAAGAATGGCAGACAACACCTTGGGGAAGCCTACAAGGGTGACCTCTGGCCTATACATTCATGTGTGTCCAAACGCTTAGGAGTGTCATGCCACAAGCATTCCCACACACAAAAGCAAACACATAAGTAGACGTTGTTATAGAACAAATCTCTGAGTAGTGTTCTTTCTCCTTTAAAAGCAGGGACAACATTCCAGTGGGAAATACTAGATAGGATCGGCTACATAAAAGTTAAATACTCGGCTAAAGATTTAGCTCAGTGGGAGAGAGGGGGAGAGGGAGAGGGAGAGGGAGAGGAGGAAGGAAGAAGGGAGGGAGGGAGGGGTCAAGACCTTCAGTTTAATCTCTCCAAGTAAAAAGAAAACAGCAACCCCAGACACTTTTCTCAAAAGGAACCTGTGGAATAGGGTGGCAGGTAAGACAGGGGAATGGTTCTTAATGTCAGTGTTAAACACAGTGTGAGAATCAGGGACGGAGCAGCCACAGACTGTGTGGAGGCTTCACAGAAAGATGATGCAAGTGCCAGGCAGGTATTAGAGATGTCTACGTTATTAGAAATACATGCAAACAAAGTGCAGAGTTCAGAACACGATAATTAACACTAGAGATGGGCGACCTTAAGGAATGGGTACCTTAAAAATGCTAGTGTGTAAATGGAGACGTCTCTGTGTATGCATACATACCATACACCCATCTGCAGACATACACACAAAGATGCCCTGAGTATTTTGTTGTTGATTCCTTAGTGAAGGAACTCAGTTGTAAAATGACCCTGAAATGCAACCAAAGAGGTACGTTTACTCTGCACCTGGCAGTGCCCTTTATTATAACAGCCTTGTGCATGCCGGAAAGCAGGAATTACTCTCTGATTCTGCTGTGTAATGGAGTGCTACATATGCACTCAAATGCTTACAGGGACACTTGAGTAAAATACGAGTACGTAATCCATAGTGTTGAGTTTTAAAGTAACATATACAATATTTTAGGTTTTGTGGATGCATAGAAAAGAATCAGAAGTGGGAAGCAGTAAAAAAAACTTAGAATTTTTACCATATCATTTTTGTCATGATATTTACTTGTGTGTGTGTGAGCGTGTGTGCATACATGCATGTGCGTGCGCTGCAGAGTATAGAACCAGCGAGTCGTACAGTGCTCTAGCACCATGCTACCCCTCCAGCTCTGTAGCTGACTTTGAAAAGCATTTTCTTCTTTATTTATTCATAAGAATCTTACATGAGAATTATCACTTTTAGAACAATTTCATTACCATAATATTTAGATGCTAACTATACATGAAATGTTAATGGTTTCTTTGTGCTCAGAACATCGTTGTAGTAGCCTCAACTCTTTCCCTTGTCTCTGCCAGACTTGCTTACTATGAGATTCGCTACCAGTTTTACAAGAGAGATCAGCTCATGTGGAGTGTTGTCAGACACTACAGTGAACAGGTAACTTCCTCCTAGCCTGGGAACACACTTCATAAAGCACCATAAGTTGGGAACATGAGAGCGTAGCATGGGTGGAAATGGTATGTGACTGACTTCAGTCTTATTACTCTATGGCTTTATTGCTGCTGTTGGCTATTTAAGACATGCTTTCCTGTGGCCAGGCTGGCCTTAAACATTATGGTGACACTGTCCTTGAACTCCCAGTCTTCCTTTCTCGTCTCCCCAGCCCTGGGTTTACGGTGTCCACCACACTCAGCATTGCTTAGTGGTTTATTTTCTTTTTTAAAGATTTATTTATGTATTATATATAAGTACACTGTAGCTGTCTTCAGACACACAGAAGAGGGCATCGGATTCCATTGCAGATGGTTGCGAGCCACCATAGGGTTGCTGGGATTTGAACTCAGGACCTTTGAAAGAGCAGTCAGTGCTCTCAACCACTGAGCCATCTCTCCAGCCCGCTTAGTAGTTTCTTAAGTGTCTAATTTCAGTTCCTTTTTAAAAATGAGTTTTGTTTTAAATCATCTTTCTTTTATTTCATTATGATATGAAGGCTCAAACATAATTTTAGACTAGTCTTACGGTGAACGGATTTCCTTCAGTGCAGCCTAGATATTCATATCAAGAAGGGATAGCAAGACATTCTTAGTAATTCTAACTTTTTCCTCTCAAACATTTCCTATATGCATATAATGTTTAATTAAATCCACATCCCCCCATTTTCTTCCTTCCAAGTCCTCCCCATCCCCTTTCCCTCATGTGTGCATCTTCTCTCTCTCTCTCTCTCTCTCTCTCTCTCTCTTCTTCCTGTCTTTCAGCCCATTTAGTTCATTTAGTGCTGACTGTTGTCCACTGGAGCATGGGTAGCCTCTCACAGAGCCCTGATGAAAACTGACTCCTTCCCCTCCCCAGTAGCCATTAGTTGCTAAAGCTTTGAGAGGTGTGTGGGACTTCATGGTCCCTTGCCTGTCCCTGCTGGGTTTAGCTGGGTGGATGTGCAAGTCTTGTATGTGGATGTGATTTCTATTTCTTTAGCTTGTCTTCCATTACACCATTGAACGTGTTCTCCTCAGGCCCCTTTCCTTTTCAGTGAGACCTCTGCCACTCCAGGAAATGTAAGATGCAGACTAGGGGATTGCAAGAGGGGTTCTAAGCTAGCTTCTCCCCATGCAGCAGGTACTGTGCGAATTGAGTAATAGACAAGGAGGGTGCAGCGTCTTAGGCCACTCAGGTACAGTTGCCAGGGGGACCTGCAGGGCTGCCTTTGTCTTTCCATCTTCTGCTAGGAGATATGTGAACAATAGGTTCAAACAAATACACATTTTCTTATTTTGCCATAATTACTAATGATTCCCTATATAATTCAATAATGTAAAATAATAAAAAATATTAATGAGCATTGAATTTTATATTTATTACTGTGTGTACTCTTCATGCAGAGCAGTGTAATCTTCTATTTTGTATCAGGGAAGGCCAACACTAAAGACCAGGTGACTTGTCTGAGGTTCCGTGACTGCTGCATGGCAGATGTTGGTTTAAGACACACCTTGGGATATCAGCTGTGGAGGTGCGGGCGGTCATTGCACACACTGTCCCTTAACTGTTTTCCCTGCCATCGTCTCTTCCCATCGCTTCCTAAACGTTCTTCAGCGTTCAGAAAGGACTTACCTCTGCTCTTTCCTTCTTTAGTTCTTGAAGCAGATGTACGTACTTGTATTGGGCTTGGATGTGCTTGGAAACCCCTTTGGACTGATCAGGGGCCTGTCAGAAGGAGTCGAAGCACTGTTCTACGAGCCCTTCCAGGTACTGGCTCTTTAGTCCTGTGCATGTATGCTGAAACAAATGTCCTGCTTTCCTCTGACAACTATTCGTTTCTTAACTGTATACGGCAATGGAATAATAATAATAATAATAATAATAATAATAATAATAATAAAAAAAATAAAATCAGTTTTAGGTTTTTATTTAAAGTACTTTAGGTGACATCGAAAGATGGTTTTACATTCAAATGAATACTCTAATGTTTATCTTGGGCAGTAAAGTGTGCCTGAGTTTTCTGGTATTGCCTGTGGTTATGAGTATCTGAATGCTGGGTAAATTACAGTTTCTGCTGCTGTGGAAAGGACTGGTAGGGCTCTAAGGAGTCAACAGTCCTCCTTGGCACTTGTATCTCACACGTGCATGAGGGTTTTGGAAGGACCATGTGGAGAGAATACGGAGAGGAGAGCTGCCTGGTGTAGACCCCGTCCTGTAGCACAGCGGCTTTGCTCTGCCAGTAGGGTGTCCGGGGAAGCCAACTGCATGTTGTGACCATAGCCAGTGGTTGACACCTGTGCTGTGTTCATTGTAGAATCTGCTGAGGTCATGTGGGTTGAAACTGCTTTTAACCACAGCCAGTATAACTCTACGAGTATTTATGAGGTAGTTGACGATCGGTCTCAGTCTTTATGCATTTTTATACTTTCTTTGTCTTCATGGAGTTTGCAAAATACTGGATTACAAGTCTTACACTTATTAGAAGTTTAATACTGAATTTCTTTTGGATCAGGGTGCTGTCCAAGGCCCTGAAGAATTTGCTGAAGGATTAGTGATTGGGGTGAGAAGTCTCTTTGGACACACAGTAGGTACGTATGACCAACGTGTGTCTGTGTATGTAATGACTGCTCTAAAGTACATTGTTTGTGGAAAGCAATATGCAGTAAGAGAGAGTTCACCTTCCTAATAAGCTCTTAAAACATATTTTCTTCATTTCAACTGGGTGTGACTTTACAGTGACCTCCTGGGCTCTTAATGTTCACAGGCTAGAGGAGTGTGCTTTAAAAATGGTGTTACTTCTCTTTAGAGCAAGAACTCATAGTAATTTTCATCACGTTTGAGAAGGGACGGTGGGTACGTGTCTAAAGCAGGTGCGTACTGTACTGTGCGTGGTGGCGACTGACTTCTTGGTATGCTCCGTAGGCGGTGCCGCAGGGGTTGTGTCTCGAATCACGGGCTCTGTTGGGAAAGGCCTGGCAGCAATTACAATGGACAAAGAATATCAGCAGAAGAGAAGAGAGGAGATGGGGCGGCAGCCTAAAGATTTTGGAGACAGTCTTGCCAGAGGAGGGAAAGGCTTCTTGCGTGTGAGTCTCCTGATGAGCCTTCAGGGATCTGTGACAGATGCACTGGATCTATCAGACTAATGACACGCTTTGTGGCTCTTTGTGCTGTTAATTTCCTATGATTAATGTTTATAATGCGTGCACTTACATGTGCATGTTGTTCACTGTTAAGTCCTTAATCTTATAAAACATCAAAACCAAAAAGGAATTAGTATGTCTATGGAGACCTCTAGTGGTTGGTTTCGTGTTAAGCATCTTCGGTTTGCTGGAGACTTGATGATGGATTTCTCTTGCAGGGAGTTGTTGGTGGGGTGACTGGAATAATCACAAAGCCCGTGGAAGGTAGGTAGAAAACACGTCTCCCCTGTCTGGAGGGGAAGGGTACGTGCATGTCAGATGCTGTTGATAGTCCATGTTTGATTGAGAGGCTGACCGACTACATTTTACATTACAGTTGTGATTACCAATGTGTTGTCTTCAGAAAGCAGAGAGGTTAAGTAGTGACTAACTCAGACTTTGAATGATGTTCTCATCGATGCCAACAGGAAACTAGATTCTCTGAGACCCTCAGTAGCAATTGGCATGTATGAGGTACACACACACACACACACACACACACACACACACACACACACACACGTTGGAGGACTTACATGTCCCAGTAGTGTTGGCATATGTTGCATGTCTCATTGCAGTGTAAAGCTACAGTAAGCATGTGTAATGTGATACTGGCTGAAGGGAGACGTGTAGGTCCCTGAACCCGTGCAAGTACCGGATCTCTGAGATGGCGCCAAGATGAATCTAGCAATGGCTTCAGCAGATGGGACGGACATGTTCATGGGGAGAACAGTAATCCAGCCCTTACCTATGCTGTCTGTAAAATTAAACCGAGGATGAATGAGTGCCAGAGGGTGAAAGCAGAAGTCAGAGTTCATACGCAGACACAGCAGCTAGTGCTATGGTTTGGCAGAACCCTTCCAGCCAGGACACCTAGGCATGGTGACAAAGGCAAGACAGATCAGCTGGACTCAACAAGATCTAAGTCTTTATGTGTTGGAGGATCCCATGGGGAAATGAAAGGGACAGTTTGCCAAAATTAAAACAAAGCTCATGCCTTGGAGATTATTATCATAAAAAGAAAAAATAAAATGGATAAAATTTTGTACTGTATTTGATAAGAGATTTATTGCTTGCCTATAGAAGGATCTGGTACAAGCTAGCAATAAGAAGATAACTAATGCAGCTTAAACAGGCAAAGGATCTGAATAGACTGTTCCTCAAGGAAGATACACGAGTGGACGCTTAGTCATCTGGGAAGTGTGGGTGGAAATCAAAACTAGAGTTCACTTGACATCAGGTAGGATCACTACAGTATGTCAGTGAGGGTGGGGCAGTTGGAATCGCCATGGCTGCTGGGAGGAGCATGCAGTAGTACAGCCACTCCTAGGAGAACATTCCGCCTGTCCCTCTGCAGCTAAACATGGGAACGCCACGAGTCAGCAAGGTTCCCCAAAGTGTTGGAAACAGACTTAGTCCTACATGCAAATGTTCACAGCTTCATTATTCATCATAGCAAAAACATGAAGACTGTAGAATAAGTAGAATTTGGCATATCTGCTCAATAGAATATTATTCAGCCACAGACAGAAACCAAGCAGTGATACATGCCACAGTGTAAATGAGTTTAGAATGCACGATTCTGAGTAAACAGAGCCCAGCCTCGATAGAGCATTCGATGAAAGCTACTCGGGTGTGGTGTCCAGAGGAGCAGCTCCAAAGAAAGTGTGCTGGGTGATGGCTGGGTGTGAAGAGGGAGGGAGGGAGGAGAAGAGGGGAGGCAGGGTTCAGATGAGGATTGGGGAAACAGAGCTACAGACTGTAGGCTGTCTTTCTGAGACGACAGGGATTTTCTAAAATTGATTGTGATGATGTTGTTTAGTTCTTAATAGACCAAAAATGTTTAATTTCCATAGTGGAATATTTTATAGTGTGTGAGTTTTAATAGAGTTGTTTTTAATATACTACTTGGATATCCTAATGTTTGTGATGGAATGAGTGAGTGCTCTCTGGTAAGTTTTCCGATCCCCCTAGCATATACACTGACTAAGCTGTCAGTCCTCTCAACCCTGTGTGGACCTCGGTATCCAGAGGTCTCTGCCCATCCTTGGCATAAGCATCTACTGAACCAGTCTGGCTTTGGCCCAGGAATCTGTGCTTTGAGAACAACCATAGTATCATAAGATGAAATATATCGTCCCTAGACACCTAAGTACTTGTAGTTTCTGAGTTGGCTTGGGTTTTGTTGAGTTCAGACTTGCCTATGTTAAAGTATCATTGTGTATCTGTTGTCTTTGGTTTATAAAGGTGCTAAGAAGGAGGGCGCTGCCGGCTTCTTTAAAGGAATTGGAAAAGGGCTTGTGGGTGCCGTGGCTCGTCCAACTGGCGGGATCATAGATATGGCCAGCAGCACCTTCCAAGGCATTCAGAGGTGAGGATGTCCATCCACTCGGGCGCTGTGCTGTGTTAGCCTGCTCTTAAGGCTCTTGGATCTAATGGGAAGTCATGGAGGCTTTAGAAGGCCAAGTACTATGGAGAGGAGTACAGCCCAGTTTTCCTTTCCTTTCATTTCATAGTCAGGCGCTGACAGACAGCAAGGCTACAGAGTGTCCGTGACCTTTCAGAATCTGACGCTTTCTTTTTTCAAGGAAAGGGTGGATGTTTAGGCCTGGCTTTAATAATTTTTCTTCACTTGAATGAGTTTTAAAAATGACTAATAGTTTTCAATTATTTATCTTTGAGTTTGAGCAACATAAATTTTTCCGGTTTTGAAAGATGCTCACATATTTTTTGTTACACCATTCAGGGTAGCAGAATCAACCGAGGAGGTGTCCAGCCTCCGTCCACCTCGCCTGATCCACGAAGATGGCATCATCCGTCCATATGACAGGCAGGAATCTGAGGGCTCCGACTTACTAGAGGTAAGTGCTGTTCTTCATGGTTGCGAAATGGAAAGATTCTAGGACAGTGATGTCATGGGTGAGTTTTAGAGTACCCGATCATGAATCTCTGAAGGAGTCTCCATGGATTGTAGAGTAGAATTTGTTGCTGTGTATGGTGGCCTGGCATGTTGAGGGGAGCTAACTGGTAACTCATTTTCTACACAGGACAGGAGCAAGGCAAAAGCTCTTTCAGTGCAGAAAAGACTGTCTTGGAAGCAGCTATAGGCTGTTTCACAGTCCCGGTGGCAGCTTGCTTAGTCACTGTGCTTTGATTGGCTTCTCACTTTATGCTAATGTTGGAATTCCACTGCTGCCCTTTGCTCTCAGCCACATCACCTGTGAGAATCTAAACTTTTTCTGCTAAACAGAACAATAGGAGAGAAAAAGATTTAAAAGGATTAATGTAGTTTGACATTTTATCTTGGCTTTAGTTTCACTATACTTAAACAATATGTATATGCTTAAATTGCTATTCTTCTATGACTGACTTCCCCTCAACAGAGACTTAGTAATATTTTCTTTATGATAAAGATGACTTAGTTATTCTTAGCCTTTGGTTTTCATTACATGTGATTACATTTTATCTTTTTGCATGCTTCTAACTTTTTTTTCTTTCTTTTTCTGCCTACACAGCAAGAACTGGGAACACAGGAGTAAATGCTTCCTGTACTGCCTGATTCCATCCTTAAAACTCAAATCAAACCACTATTGTTTAACCGTGTGTGAATCAGACTGAGGGTCAATTTTAATGAAATTTCTCTCTTCCGTCTGAGCTTTTCAAAATGGTGGCCCATAGTTGAAAATTGTGGCTTCCTGTAATTCTACATGGGGCTAAGAGATTGGTGTAAAAGATTTTGTGGTGCAGTAAATAACATTGCTAGTTTGGAGTTGGGAGGTCAAAGTATGTTGAGCCCAGAGCGCTTTTGCCGCCATTTTGGGAATTGTATCCCTTATGCAGTAGGTCGTTGTGCGTACCCTTCAGAGGATGTTGGGAAGGATGGCTCTGTGCAGTGGATGTCTGTTCCTGAATCTCAATGGTGGGACTATGTAGAGTTCTGCTCCACATAACACCCCAAACTTACTCAAGCTATGGGACTATTAACCTGGGACATAGTATTTCAATAACTAATAGGTCGTTTCTCTGAGCTTGTCCTTAGACCTGAAATGAGTCTTGGCATAGGAATTGTAGGAAAATGTTCCTTCAGTATATTTTTTTCTTTCTTAAATCATTTATGGATAAATAAATGATGTAATTTTATGTGGTCTGCACCCCTTTATCAGGGATGCTTTTGGAAAACTGAACCCCATTGTTGGTTAAGCTTACTTCATAATTACTAGTTTTGATTATTGTAATTAGAGTTAGTAACAGAACATGTAATTAGGCAAATTACCTCTGTGGCAGCTGAATGTATAGATATCTCTCCTTTTCTAAACAAACTCTCAGAGGTCTAGGAGATGGCACAGTTGGGAAAGTCTTCCTGGCAAGCACAAAGACCTGAGTTCAGATCTCTAGCACCCACAGAAAAGCCACACATGGTGGATGGTATGTGTCTGTGTTCCAGTACTGGATGGAGTAGGGGTCATGACGGGCAGAACCTGGCGTTCGTTGACAGCCAGCTCACTTATTTAGTGAGCATCAGATTTAGTGAGAGACCTTGCTCAAAATCAGAGCAAAACAAAAGATAGAAAGTAATGGAGGAAGACACCTGATAAGGAGCTCCGTCCTCTATACACCTTCACAGATGTGTGCACAAACATGCACATGCATATGCCACACATCCATGTGTACACCCCTTCACAGACACAGACACAAACATACACATTCATATACCACACATCCATGTGTGCACCCCTTCACAGACACAGACACAAACATACACATTCATATACCACACATCCATGTGTGCACCCCTTCACAGACACATGCACAACATACATGTGTATATGCTACACATCCATGTGTGTATCCCTTCACAGACACATACACAACATACATGTGCATATGGCACTGACACTTCATAAATTTAATTCCCAGAGATTTCTCTTGATGCAAGCAAAATAACTATAAATTATCATTTATACCCCAGCTAATTCCCAAAGTAAATGATATTTTAATTTCTATTTAAAATCATAACAGAAATGTTTAATTTTGTGATTTAATAGTGTCTTATCTGTAAACTAATATTGATGCCAAAGTCAGAACTTGATCTCTAATATATATTTGAAGATAATGAAGATGTTAAGATGCAAGCATTCAGTTGGATTATATATTCTCCCTTTTTTTTTGGTCAAGGTCTACGTGTGGTCCTGGTTGGCCTGGAACTCTCGGTATAGACCAGGCTGACCTTGAGTTCACAGATATCCTCCTGCTTTTGCCTCTCATGCGCTGGGATTAAAGGCATGCATTTGTTTTTAAATGCATAGTTATAAAAAGCAATTAGTTGGACGCTTTACATCTAAAACAAACACTGTCACTTTACATCTAAAACAAACACTGTAAAGAGAAAATAACTGATGTCCAAGACCAGACAGCACTGGTTGGACAAAAGAAATGACTTGCATCCTTGGTGGGGCACAGCTCAGGTAAAGGAGAATGCACAAGGCTTGAGTTTGAACCCTGGCATCGCCATGTTCCCCTCAAATCCAGACTTCTGTGTCCAAGGGACCAAGTATAGAAAAATATGTAAATATTTATAGTAGCTGAAACACAAAAAAAACAAAATATAAAAAACAAAAAGCTTCCAGTGCCTGGATAATTGGGGACAGGCACAGTGTCCCCGTGTGTGCAACTTCTGTGAGAATCAAGCACAATCTGTTATTTAGGATGCTGCAGCTCTTTGTGTGAGTCACGAGTTTTAGTTTTCCTAAATATATTGGTAATTTTACTGAGACTTTTGTGATCCTCTGAAATCTGGGGTCTTTTTCTTTATTGTTTTATTTTACTTTTTAGCTCCTTAGTGATTCTTGTGGTTTCTCTTTTTATAAATGTATATCTTAAGCAAAACAGTTATTTCAGCTAAGGCTGTAGTCATCTGGTATGGCTTTAGAGTTTTTGTTACAATGTCAGACAACCCTTTAATTGTAACATTGTGATAATTTTTGGAAGGAATGGAAGGTAAATTGCGCTAGGGTTTGCTAGCGCCTTCCTGGGTGACTGAGTTTGGCTCATGCAGCTCTTCCCCACCTTGCTGTGGTCAGAGTTAAAGAAGCAGTGTCTGATCATTTAGACTGCTGGGTTGATTCCTTAAGGGAGCAAGTGTAACTAGACTTGCAAATGTCACAGAGTCCTAGAGTATTAGATTATATCCTCCTCACTCGTACTGTAATATTGACTTATTCTAAATAATTTATTTGGGGGTCTTTCGAGCCCTCTTTATCTTCTTTTTTAACCTACCAAACATTCCTCTGTGAAAATCCTCACTTACATGCTATGTGTTTATAGTATAGTCCACTCTAGTATTCCTTTAGGATAATGCTGCTTATACGGTACATGTATGTATGTATATGTATGTATAGGTAGACAGGCTTTATTTATTATTTATTTTGCTGATCATTCTTAATGGCCATACAAGATTTAACATTGTTTTCTCTGCTTTTCTACCTAAGTATGTTTTTCCGTGTATGGAAATGTTTTACTAACACGTTAACTCTTGCCTGTCCGCTTACTCACTGAGGTAATCTTGCATTGTGTATCTGTTCTTCGCTCTGACATTGGTTCCTGTACTATACTTGGTGATATTATTAACTGTGATAAATACCATTGTACATTGCATTTTGCTTTTCCATGCCTTGTGCTGTTTCCCTGTAATTAATTTGAAAGGGATGAAAAGAATGTGTAAAGGATCCTTCCTTTACCAAAATGTTACTAAATTCTTCATGTGGAGTTTTGAAACCAAGTATTGCATTGGTCAGCCTGGTCTCCTGTTACCCTCAGCTTTTAAAGCAAGGCTGTATCTTGCTTTAAATTTCAGAGTCTAGTGGATCTTTAATTGTACTGGAAAGATGTTTTACAGTGTATCCTGATGATAAATTGCATATGAGGGCTCTTGGCAGTTGAAGTACACCTTAATAAAGGTTGGAAATTTGAGGAGAGAAACAGGCGTCTCTGGCTTAAACCTGTGTTTCCCTAGATCCCGCTAAAGGCACTAACTACATTGTAATTGCGTGCTATTCTATTTTCCTGTTCTCTCTGAAGAAATTGAGGCACTGATAGCAAACTGTGAACTGAGTGCCCATCTCCTCTTTGAGATGCTTTCTGAAGATGCTGCTTCAGCTCTGTGGGCGTTCTCTTCCTCACTCATGGCTTTT
The DNA here is from genome assembly GCF_011064425.1 of Rattus rattus. NCBI lineage: Eukaryota > Metazoa > Chordata > Mammalia > Rodentia > Muridae > Rattus > Rattus rattus. Next base: position 62,352,520 of record NC_046161.1, read on the forward strand.
GCAATCCTTGTCTGTGGCTTTTTGTGATTGGCAAGGAATGACTAGGGGCCAACATATTTTTAAAATGTGGGTTCCATTGCCAGCGCCACAAATGAAACTGTACTTAAGCTTTGCAGTCACAACACCAAGCGTGCTTTCCTGGCTCCGTTTGCTGACTGTACAGTCCTGATGCTGTCAGGGTGTGTTCTCAGTCACACAGTGGGACAGCCTTGCTCGCTCAGTGTGTCTGTCTTCTGTATTTTATGCCCATGTATTATTTGATCTTTAGTCACTCATTATAGGTGATATCAATGATATTTATTAGTATTTGTTATAAAATGTATTTGTTTTTAATGTGTATTGACTAATTTAAGTCAATAGTTTTAAGATACTTGAAAAAGAAAATAAATATTTTATTGGCTACAATTTATACTTGGGTTATTTGTGCATTAGGAATAAACCGTGTAAATATTTTGAAATGCTGGAAATCCTTCGTATCCTTAATTGTCTATTTTAGTCAGAAATATAACTTCAAAAAATGTTTCTTTCCAACTTGTGCTTAATTTACGTGACCAAACAGATAGAGACAGTGAAACCCTTGCTTTTTATAGCCCTGTCCAAATAAACAGTTGGGTCTTAGCTTTTTAAAACTTATTTTGTGTGTGTATGTGTGTGTGCCTGGGTGTATGTTTGTGGACCGTGTGCATGACTGAACCTTTGGAAGCCAGAAGAGGAGGACATCAGATTCCTTGGAACTGAAGTTACCGGAGATTTTGAGCTGTAGTGTGGATGCTGGGAATGGAACCTGGGTTCTCTGAAAGAGAACTAAGTGCTCTTATCCACTGAGCCATCTCTCCAGCCTCTGGGCCTTAGCTTTTAAGAATGGTCACATACTTCTCTCAAAGCAACCTAAAGAAAAATGTGAACCATCCTGTAAAAAGAATTTCACAACCACTATTTCTGAATTTTATATCTGTGCCACCCCAAGTCCTTGCCAGGGAGGGACCCTTTAAGGACCACTGAGACATTAATGTGGTAGCTTTATGTTACCATATTTATATATTCTTAATTAAGATGTGTGATTGTTTCTGGTTGATAGCTTTGGGTTTCTTCAGTTACCAAGAACAAAGTATTTTTCATCAGATGCTCACTTGGTAAACATTCCATACGTCTGTGCCTAGCATTAGTTATCATCGGCTGCCATACAGATCACACTTAAATCCATGTAGTTCCTAAGTCTTAGCTCTTGCTTCTTTTCAGAACCAGATCAAGAAGTTGGAGGGGGAGGCCTACCAGTTCCACTGCACTGTTCCTGGGAACAAGAGGGCTGTCCTTATGATTACAAACAGGTATGGCCTTCCAGACGCACCCAGCTGTGCTCATACTCATGGGAGGACTTTCAGAGGCCATGGTGACTGAGGAGTTGGAAAGTATACTTCAGGGGCAAGATGGCCATTTCCATACAGTCAGACACACAGCTCTGGGTAGCTCTCTGACAGCATGTGCCTCGTTCTGGAGGTGTGGAAGCTTGGCCCCGCTTGGCTTAGGGCTTATCCGGATGCATCAGCTGCTGAGGACACAGTGAGCATGGCCTTCCTCTTGCTGTGATGTCACTGTAAGGGGTCACTTCCAATAGAAGAGGGCCATGCCACTTTCCCTTGTAAGGTTTTGTATGGGAGATTGACAAAGCCCTTTTCTGTATGCCCATCCAAGTTCCTTCTGAGTGTTTTAGGAATAGCAAGCACACCCAGAAAAAAGGGAATTGTGCTAAAATATCAGACTTAATGTCCTGGGATTTACCCTAGAAATAAACTTATCTGCAGATAACTACTATGGATCAATAACTTTCAAAGTGCTGTGTCTTTTAGGATTAAAACAGACTATGTAGAGTAGGCACACTCTGCCCAGTGTTTTTCTCCCACTCTTTTACACCCTCCCTTCCTCCCTCTCTCTATCCCTTTCTCTCTCCCTCTATCCCTCCTTCCCTTTCCCTGTAATATATCCACTCATCTGTCTGAATTTTGGAAGCCAAACCCAAGGGGTAATGGTTGCTAAGTGAGTGCTCTCCTGCCGAGCTGCAACCCCAGCTCCTCTACTGGATCTGAGTATACCTAGGTGAGAAGGAAAAATAAGAAAAGGTGAATGAAGCACAGAATCCTGACTTTGAAGTGAGCGTTGTAAAGAGGTCGGCTAGCCAGTCACATAAGGAAGGCTATTTACTCACCTTAAGGTCCATTAGTTGGGGAGCAAACACAGGGGCTGGAGAGATAGCTTGACAGATAAGAGCACTTACTGCTCCTGTAGGGGGCCCTGTTCAGTTCTTAGCACCCACCTCGGGCTGATGCCTCTGACATCTACGGGCATCTGCACTTAAGTGTACACACCCACCCTTCACACACACTTCAAAATGAAAATAAACCTTCAAAAAATCTGGAGTAGAGATCTTGGAGACTCCATACCAGAGTGTCACCTAGGAGATGACAAGATTTGAACTGTGATACTTGGAACAGGAGAGAGAATAGAGACTTCATGTGGCAGGAGAACATGTTACTGGAGTGCTGAGGAGAAGAGAGAGCTTTAAAATGCACAAAACAGTAAGTTGCCTTTGGCACAAGGCTTGGATATCTGATACGGCAGTGGGTTTGGTCAGGGGTGTGGGAGTGCTCGTCAGAGACTGGCTAGAACCGTGTGTGGTTATTGAAAGTGTCAAAGAAGGGAGACACTGCTGGCTCGTGCTCTGCAAGCATCAGGGGTACTGTAGCTATCAGCTCCAAACAATTAAAAAGTTCTCACAGAACCCCCTGAGAAACATTAAATCCCCTGCGTTAACACCCAGGGCTAGCCTATTCTTCTCTTGCCTTACAGCCACTGTCATAATGAGGTTGTCAATGTTTCCTCCTCGGGCTTTGCAGCAACTGCTGGTCTTAATGTTCTGTTCTAGGCCCGGAGCCCCAGCTCTCTGCTTGTCACCAGATGTATGTCTAAAATAAAGAACCTTCATATTGTTTCTGATTACCTATAAGTTAAGCTGTAATTTAAAGAGGACACTAGTATCATTCTAAAAGTAGACATTAAGGTGATTTTTCTCACCAAGGTATGCATTTGGTATTCCAGTCACAGACTCCTCCAACACTGCTGGAGTTGATGGCACAGGCTGTTATCCCTGCTGTTAGGGAAAGCAAGTCAAGAAGACTGCAAGGTTAAGACTTGACTAGGGTACAGATTGAGCTGAGCACCACCTGGGCAAAGCTGTGAGACCTGCCTCAAGATGCATGGGGGCATAGCTCAGTGAGGGAGTGCTTGCCTAGCATTTGCAAGGCCCCGAGTTCAATTCTGAGTACCACACAATCGCTTTGCACACATAGTCTGTCAGAGTGTCTGTATTGTCTAAATAGTCACTGCCTCTTTTCATGATCAACCCAAACTCTTCCTCCCCATCATTAGTGAAGCCTGCCCAGCTTCCAGTGCTCTGAGTTCATGGTGGCATTCGTTGTCTGTGTGCTTGTTTTCCCTTCTGTGCACTGGGAGCCTCTCCAGCAGAGTCCTCACCATTATTCTTTCCCTTGGCACCTACATGTTTGAATTCACGAATCTACATTAGTAATTTTGCTGTCTTTGCTGGAGACTTAAAATCAAGTATAGTTACATCAATTATTAATCTGACTCAGCGACTGGGAAATCAGTCTTGGTGTCCTTTAAGGATTACGCTATTTTTTTATCACTATTCAGTAAAACGAGACATTTCTCCTGTGATATACATTAGCATTAAAATGTTCAAGTCTGGTATTTATTAGTAAGTCCAAAGTGAGTCTTTGCTGACATTTGGGCTTGTGACATTTCCTGTGTGATCTGCCTTGGCTAGATGTGACTGACAGGAAAGAGCAATTAGGAAGATTCCCAGTAATGGCTCCCCTTCAGGGGCTTCTGCTACTTGCCTCCCCATGAGGGTGCATCCTGTACCTCTTGTGTTTCAAATGTGATTTCCCTCTCAGTTGTTTTGCTGGTTCAAAAACAAAAACAGCATTCCTAAATTCTGCTAGATTGACAGAAGGGGCATTTTTAGAGTCCATTTTGTTTGGTAGAGAGTTACGAGGCATTTCATTTAACATTTACATAGACTTTTTTTTTTTAAACAAAGCATACTTTTCTGTCAGTGAATTTTAAATTTTTTTTATTATTTTAATTTTTTACAGTGCAGCCATTGCCCTCCTCCTGCCCCCCCACCCAGCTCCTCATCTCATTCCTCCCTCCCCAATCTCTAAGAGGATCGCTCTCTCTCTCTCTCTCTCTCTCTCACACACACACACACACACACACACACACACACACACACACACACACACACACACACACACACACACGCACCAGGCCCCTCCACTCTCTGAGGCCACTCCCTTTGAGTCTGAGAGTCGCTCACTTCCCAAGTCTCTGATAAAGAGTGCTCCCCTCCCAGGTTGCATATTTTTATTTATTCTGCCGGCCCTCAGCCCCCCACACCCCCATACCTGATCACGTTCCCCTTTCCCCCTCCTCCTTCCCCCTTAGGTCCCTCCCTCCCTTTGCCTCCCATCATCCTTTTCTTCTCCCTCCCAAGTGGGATTGAAGCATCCTTACTGGCCCTTTGGCTTGTTGACCTTTTTGAGTTCTATGGACTGTATTCTAGGTATTCTGTACTTTTTTGGCTAATATCCACTCATTACTGAGTACATACCATACATGTCCTTCTGTCACTGAGTTACCTCACTCAGGATGATATTTTCTAGTTTCATTAATTTGCCTGCAAAACTCAGGATGTCCTCGTTCTTAATAACTGATTGATACTCCATTGTGTAAATGGATCACATTTTCTTTATCCATTCTTCTGTTGTGGGACATCTGGGTTGTTTCCAGCTTTTGGCTATCACGGATGGATAAGGCCACCATGAACATAGTGGAGCATGTGTCCCTGAGGTATGATGGGGGCATCTTTAGGGTATATGCCCGAGGATATAGCTGTGTCTTCAGATTTATTTCCAATTATCCGAGGAACCTCCAGATTGATTTCCAGAGTGGTTGTACCAGTCTGCAATCCTACCAGCAATGGAGAAGTGTTCCTCTTTCTCCACAGCCTTGCCAACATGTGCTATCACCTGAGTTTTTTTATTTTTGTCATTCTAATTGGTGTAAGGTGGTCTCTCAGGGTTGTTTTGATTTGCATTTCTCTGATGACTGAGGACTTTTAACATTTCTTTAAGTGCTTCGCTGCTATTTGAGATTCCTCTGTTGAGAATTCTCTGTTTATCTCTATATCCCATTTTTTGTTTGGGTTGTTTGGGGTTTTTTGGAGGTTAGCTTCTTGAGTTCTTTATATATTTTGGATATTAGCCTCTATTGGATGTGGGGTTAATGAAGATTTTTTTCCCCAATTTATATGATCATATATGCCCTCCATTTCTCCCTTTCAACTGCCCTTGTCTCTTCTCCCAACATGCCTCTTTCCTAACTTCATGTCCCCATCTTCCTTTCTGTTTTAATAACCTTCTAAGTCTAATATTTGCTGATAATACGCACATGAATATCTGCTATCCACTGGAGCACAGGAAACCTACCAGCAGCCACACTCAAAACAGAAAGATTCTGCCTCCCCAAGGAACTATCCAATGCCAGGAGCGCCTCAGTAATGGGGCCTGGAGACTGTTTCCCGTCTATGCTGGGGTTGGGCTAGCTTGATCTTGTGCATATCTTGTAATGGTAGCCACAGTGGCCTTGAGTTCCTAAGTGCAGTAGCCATGTCATGTCCAGCATTTCTCAGCATCCTCCCACCCTCCAGCTGCTACGTTCTTTCTGCTGCTCCTCCCTGATAAACATTTCCCATCCCTCTTCTAGCCCAGCACTCAGCCTGTGTCCCTCAGGCTGGGGCTAGCTTTTATTATCCACTGAAGGCACACAGAGTAAAGAAAGAGCTGATCTGTAGCTGTGTTTGTTTTCTTTTCCAAAACAGGCGAGTACTGTTAATAAAGGAAGTTGAAATCCTAGGCCATATGTCTGTGGACTGGCAGTGTCTGTTTGAAGATTTCCTGTGTCCTCCTGGAGTCAGTGAAAATCTGCTGAAGATTTCAGTTAAGGTGAGGAAACATGAGTCAGACCTTCAGAGGCAGAGACCCAGTCAGTGCTTTCTGACTGCCCACAGTTACAGAGGCAGACGGTGTGGGGGAGCAGGGCCATCACTGTGCTAGCTCCTTCTAGGCTGTAAGCAAACAACTCACTTTGTATAACGCTTACTCTGTGAAATATCAATTGATCCACTGGAATTGCTTCTGCCTCTTGGAAAAAATAGGCTTTAGTGAGCTTTTGTGTCTTCTCATGCACACCCGATTTGTTATAACCTTAGATGTTTCTACAAACGTTCTCTTTGCTAAGCTATCAGTAGACTAAGAGCTTCAGTGAAAGTAAATGTTAGGTCTAAGGTCAGTGGGACGCTGAACAGGCTGAAATGCTTGCTGTGCAAGCATGGCCAGCTGAGCTTGATCCCCAGAACCCTGTGGAGAGAAATGACCCTGCAGAGTAGTCTTGATCTCGGCACACGCACTCACACCTACCTGTCAACACATCGCACCACAGACTGTTAAAAATAGATTAGGTCCTAATAGCTCTGTTTATAATCTGGTGCACACAAAATGTGAATACAACATACGCGTGTGCGTCCTTTCCATTACACATTATGGAATGAGCAGAAGTTGTACCTCATCTTTGCTGGATTCTCATGCTTACCCCCTCCCCCAACACACACATCCTACTCTAGATGTATTTTTATCTCTCTTAAGAAAACACACACAATTGGCGTTCTAAATATGGCATTGTCTATCTTTCTTTTGCTTAAACAATGATATTATCCTCTTTACCAAGACTCTCCAAATATTTCCCACAGCTTTTAAATAGGTTTAAAGTGAGTGTCCTTTACTTCTCTCATTATAGACTCTTATAGAGAAGAGACTCCTAAGTCAGCCTGCCCACGTGTGTTCTGGTGCAGATCCTCACCTGGAACATCACAGCACAGAGTGCCCTGGCAGGAAACAGTGCCCTGGAGTGGGGGCACGCTGTCCTATACATATTTTACAGTTCCCTGGTTATCACCTGTCTCTCAGTTACTTTTCCCTTGCTGCACTAAGAAAGCACCACGTGAAGGCAGTGTATAAAAGAAACAGTTTAATTGGGGGCTTATGGTTTCAGAGGGTGGGATCCATGATTTTGGAGCAAAGGCATGGTAGCTAGAACAGCTGAGCACTCACATTGTGATCTGAAAGTGGGAGACGGGTTGGGGATTTAGCTCAGTGGTAGAGAGTTTGTTCGCAAGCGCAAGGCCCTGGGTTCGGTCCCCAGCTCCGAAAAAAAAGAAAAGAAAAGAAAAAAAAAAAAGAAAGAAAGAAAGTGGGAGACAGAGAGAAAGAGAGACTGGGTGTAATGTGAATCTTTTGAATCCTCAAAGCCTGTCCCATTTACAAGGGCCACACCCAACAGTCCTTCCCAAATAGTTCCACCTATGAGGAACCAAATATTCAAACATATAAGCCTATGGGAGCCAATCTCATTCAAACTACCACAGCACCTTGCCTTCACATCAGTGGTGGGAATTGATCCTTACATTGCATAAGGATTTTATCTATCAGCAGATGAAGGGGAGGGTCTTTGGTCTGCCACTGGTCTATCAGCTGCCGTGCATTGTCACAGTATGATCTTGTAGGCTATTTACTGTTGCCTGCAGAAGCCTTTATTTTATACAAATAGGTCTATAAATTATGACTGTAGTGTGCAGCCACTCTCCTTGTAGCAAGGTGATTTATTTCATAGCGTACTTGGATGTATGCATCCATTGGTATAGTGCTTATGAAATAAGTTGACATTTAAGCATCCAATGAAAGATTATGGTATTTTTTTTCTTCTAAAGAATAATTCCTTTTTTTTTTTTTTTTGTCATTATTTCTTTTAAAAACAGGAGCAGGGTCTTTTCCATAAAAAAGACAGTGCCAATGTAGGTTATCTTCGGAAAATTTACCTGAAGGATCCCATCACAGCCAAGGTAAACTGTTTTAACGCCTCTCCCTCATGCCCCAAGGTTTTTAACCAGAAGACCTTTACGAGCCGGTAACAGCTAGTCGCCATTATCCCTTACTCACTCTCTAATACTTCATGGAAATTGGCTCATACTTCCTGTGTGGGTGGTAGCCTGGTCCTTGTCCACCTGCATGGAGACTCTGCCTTCCCTGCCCTTGGGTGAGCCAGAGGTCATCTTGCAGTTGATAACCCTGCTTTGCCTTCCAGAGAGCCTTTGAAGCCATCGAGAGCGCGCAGTCAGCCAGGCAGCAGCAGAAGCTGATGAGACAGTCGTCAGTGAAGCTCCTCAGGCCCCAGCTTCCATCTTGACCACGGATCTTACAAGGCTTCTGAGGGAGACAACCGCTTCAGAAGTCCTGCTAAAGAGTACCTTTCCAGCCAGTCTGGGCTGGCTTTTTTTTTTTTTTTTTTTTTTGGACTCAGTTTTGAGTCTTGGTTTTGCAATCCTGCATGTATTAGGAATTTATTGCTACATGTGTAGGTCAGACCTCAAAGAAATACCACTTTGCCTCAGAGAGACTTGTTCATTAATATTAAAATTGTAAAGCAAAGAGCGGTGGGCTTGTTTTTAATTAGTCTTTTCTGAAGAAAGGAGATTTTTAAAACGAGTAGTGTCCTCTGAAAGGTTTTAGCCAGACAAATAGTGGACACTCTGACATTTGCTTAAAGGTAATTTGTGCAACAATTGAACTAAGAGAGCACTTTCGGTAAACCAGGCGATTGACTGAAGAAATGCACCTACAGGAGAGACAGCTCATTTTCTATGTTCTTTTTATGCAAATGTTATTTTTATCCTAATAGGATGAGTTTTACATGGTGCTTTTTCTTTCTCCTTTCCATCTAATCTCAGAACAGGGGCAGTCTGGAAGCTTTGGCGGGCAGCCGTGCGCCGCTGTCTACAGTGAGGCACCCAGTGCGTGTCTGTCAGAGTGGGTGCTTTCAGGATGAACTCATGAGCACAATTAGAGATTTCTGAGGAATGAAAACTGAGAAATTGCACTGAAAGCTCCTCGGCATTCAGGAATATATAAAATGCAACTTTTTTTTTTTTTATATTTCCAGAGATTTATTTTAGAGTCTAAAAGACTGCAAAGGGCGTCATAAATTAACATTTAATTCTAATGCATATCTGTAAATGTCTTTTAAATACCTGTTAGGAAGAGTGAAAACTCTCTACTTTATTATAGGATTTTTAAAGGTCTGTACAGAGTTGAGATCAGGTGTTCCCTGCGTCCATCCAGCAGCTCTGCTGTGGTCGTTCCTCATCTCTGAGGCCTGTTAGGTCAGGGCTGCCTGTTGGCAGGTTAGGCAGGAGGCCAGGGGCTGCCTGTTACTCTGAGGGATTTTATTTCCTTGGGGGGCCTTTAGCTTTGTTCAGGGAGTTGAACATTTAGTTAAAGCGCACAGTCAGCTATGAGATGAGGAACGTGTGGATGTCCTTGTCTTGCTCTGCCTTAGTCGATGCAGGTCCTCCTTCCACACTCAATGCCAGTCACGCTTTTAGGACTGCAGGAAGACTTCTTAGCTCCCCACTGCTGCTTCTTGTTTCTCTGAGGAAGAGTGAGAAATCTGTCTGGGGGTTGGGGATTTAGCTCAGTGGTAGAGCGCTTGCCTAGCAAGCGCAAGGCCCTGAGTTCGGTCCCCAACTCGAAAAAAAAAAAAAAAAAAAAAAAAAAAAAAAAAAACAAGAAATCTGTCTGATTTTTAGTAGCTGTTACATTTTTAATTCAATTCCTTTCCTTTCCTTTCCTCACCATGCCCCCCAACTCCAGTTTCCTTCCTTCCTTCTTTCCTTCCTTCCTTCCTTCCTTCTTCCTTCCTTCCTTCCTTTTAATAGGGTTTCACAATGTAGAGCAGGCTGGCCTTGAACTCACAAAGATCTGCCTACCTCTGCCTCCCAAGTGTTGGGATCAAAGGCATGCACCACTGTGCCTAGCTTAATACCTTTATTCCTGTTAAGAAAATAATTACATATAAAACTGATAGCTTTAAACCTAATTGAACTTTAGAGCTAGAAGGCAGTGAAAAGCCTTCTAGCAAACACAGTAGCTATGTCTTTAAAACTGACTCAATCAGGAATTTGAATATCTGACTACATTTTTCATGTTAATCACAGCTGTCAATGGGATCGTAAGTATTTAAGGCATTATATTGCACTGATGGTTTATTCCAGAAACAAGTGTACAGAACATTAGACTAAGAGCAGTCAAGTCTATAAACTTGTTATCTAAGTTGACAATCTTCTGTGGCATTTTTATTTGATTCAGTGTTCTGGTATAGGAGTTACCCACTGGTTGGATGTAATTAGGTGTGTGGTCTTTTTTACAAATGCATTCAGAGACAGTGACTTGCTTATAACCTTCTGAGAAAAATAAAACATTGTTACATTGTTTATATGTGTGGGATCTGTGTTTGCGTTAAAAACTGAAGTCACATTCTCTTTTATTTCAATGTTCCCCTTTCTCCTTCTGCTCTCACGATAGTCAGAAGATAGGTGAAACACTGCAGGGGGTTTTACAAGGAGCTGGTGAGGGAAAGCCTATTCCTGGGCTCTGAGACCCCCACCCCCACCTCCCTACTGGAGCTGTGTGGCCCAGCTGCAGCATTCAGGAAGCACAACAGCATTGCACTGAGCTCCTGCTTGTCACTGGGGAGAGCGACAAGGATGCCAAGGCAGGCATCCTGGGGGACAGAATTCAGAGTGGTGGTCTTGGGCCTGTAGTCTTCTGTGGTTTTGAAGATCTGGAATGCTTCTCCCAATCTCTTGAAACCCCCTTAGTCTCCCACTGGGCACTCATAGTACCAGTCTGAAGGCCCATCAGGCACTGAGTCCTCAGGTGGGAAGAGGATGCTCATGTGCGGCCTGTAGCAAGGCAGATACATCAAAATCCAAAGTGAGCAACACACGGGAGGAACACCCGTGGGCTTTCTAAGAAAACCTGACCTGGGATAGACTTCTTACCTGAGACTCCCAGGATAGTGGTGTTCTAGTTTAAATTATGTTTGAGAGAATACTAATATCTTCGTGATACCGTGGGACTTTAAGTTCACTGATCTCTGGACATCTGGTGTTTTGTTTTATTGTTTTGTTGCCTAACGAAGCTCCATGTATGCTTCTGAGGCACAGCCAGAACTAAAAGGTAATGATCTGACAGACTCAGAAAGTTTGCCAGATATCAGTACCAGTCAGGCATTGCAGTTACTGCCTGAGCTACAAGAACTGTCTTCATCTTGGAGAGAAAGATCTTTTTTTAAAAAAAATGGCATTTAGCTGTTTGGCTGGAGCATGTGAAGACCCGTGTGTGGTTAGAGGGTGATGGAGGAGTCGGTTCACAGTTCTCCTTCTACCATGCTGGTCTCAAGGACTGAACCCGGCTTGCCAGTCTCCCTGCTGAGCCATCATCCTACTGTCCCTGTCTTCAGAGTCCTGTGTCCCTGAGGAAGGAGGCCTTTTGGTTGAATGTTGTGGCCAAGATTTCTGTGGCTACTACTAAGAAAGGTTCTTGGGCATGTACGTTTACTCTGGGAAGAGAGCAGAACCTACCAGGGCAGAGGGACATAGTTCACTCCTAATGGTGACTGTGCCTCTGGTGGTGACCGTGCCTCTGAATTTAAATTTCTTCCTGACTTCATTTTCAAACCCTCCTTTGGGGAAAAGCCAGAGCCATTTAAATAATCCACCTCATGGGTCGTTTTGGACTGAAAGAACCTTCAGAAAGAACTTACACTGCTTCATTTTCATGTACTTACTTATATAGTCCCTTACTCCATACAGAAAGCTCTGAAAGCCAAAAGACTGTTGACAGGTTTAAAGCAAAGCCACCTGGCAGCAAAATCGGAACTGGCCTGACCTGAGGTTCTTGTGTTCTTACTTTGTGTAAACGCCTTTGGCTGTAACTGAACTCTTATTGACGATTATGGGTTATGGCTCCGTGGGATAGGAACCTTGTTGCCTCTCCAGCCTGAACTTCTAGATTCTGAGGTATATCTGGCCCAGGAGACCCACAAGAGGTTGCAGAACTCTCTGTTCTGTGTCAGTTAACCCCTCATCGCTGTGACCGTAAGGAGTAAAGGCGAATTCTGGCTCACGGTTTGTAGGGTACGGTCTCACGGCAGGGAAGACAGAGGTGGAATGTGAAGCAGCTGATCATGTTGCGTCTGTAGTCAGGAAGCAGAGGCCAGCGCTGACACTTACCTTGCTTGCTCGTTTTTATTAAGCTGGAGACTCCAGCTCATTTGAATGCTGTCACTCAAAGATAGGGTGGTTCATCTCACCTCATTCCAATCTAGAAACTTCTCCATGACGTATCCAGATGGTTGTCTCCCAGGTGATCCCGGAGCCCATGTGGTTAACAGTATTAACCACATACCCTCAAAATTATTAACTTAAGGTTATTAATTATTTTAATTATTTAATAATATCATTGGATTATTAAACTTCTCAAAGTTTACACAAAAATCAAAACAATAATAATAACAAGAAGACAATAGGGGAGACAGTGAAAGGCACTAGAATTCTTTCCCATTCAGACAAGTCACTACCGTGTGTTACAGTTTGACTGGCAAGGCGTTTTGCTATTGAGATCGATGTCTAGTAGAACAAAGTACCCTTCTATGGTGCAACACAAGGATCTGTGACATCCAGAAGAAACACGAGGGAAGAATAAAGCAGCTGTCTCCCTCTTGTATATTAAGTACTAGCTGCTGGAAGGAAGGGTTTTAAATAATTGACCTCTCGTAGGAAAACAATCAGGTGGTGAGAAAATAGAACATCCCAGTCCCTTAGGTCAGTTTCATTCTCCATGATAATAATGAGCCTTTCCAGAGAGGACTTACTTCCTCAGCAGTAATTCTCATAAACCCAAGGAAAGATCAGGTGACCTCTCCTGAGATGGACCAGGCTGCGGCTGAGTTTCTAAATGTGGCTCAATCCCACGATAAACAACGTTTATCAAAAATAGATTGCGAACCTTGACTTTGGGTTTTGTAGATTTTTGTGGAGAACACCCTTTGACACCAGCGTCTCCCTGGCCATCTTTTCAGGTTTCCTTCCCGCACTTCATTACATTGCCGTGATTATCTCCTTCCGTGTTAGCAAATTATCTTTATTGACCAGTGGTTGCCAAAGAAGACGCCAGATAACAGATTCGTCTAAATAAACTTAATAGGAGCACAGTGGTACCCATTCATCGGTGACGGCCAGCTTCACACGAGTGGAGAGTTAGGTAGCTGTGGGACAGGATGGCAAAGCCTTGAAGCGAATGTTCTAGTTCTTAAGACTTGTCGGGTGGAGCAGACATAGGCTCCAAATGAGGCACCTTAGATGCTACAGTGAGGGAGGAAGTGAAATCGGCCCAGCAGTATCAAGCCTGTCTCCACTCCCCACCCTCTGCCCTTGACAGAGAGGAACGCTGTGTCAATGTGTAATCAACACGAACAACATTGGTGTCCCCTCTTTCTTTTAAAACCTTGTGCCTTTATCCCCCACCCCAAGTTACTTACTTCCTCTCTGTGTGTTTTAAGCTTCACAGTTGCATAAGCATTTCCCATAGAAAATACTCAAGAGGCCAAGCCAGCCAGCCCTTGGTTTAAACTATTTCCCAGATCCTGGAGAATTCTAACATGAACTCTAATGTTACTGTGACAGTTAATAATATACGTAGCCTTTGAGGTATAATGGGGAGGAAGTGAAAACTTGACCCCTCTCATGCTCTTTAGAACTAAGAGTGAGACTCTAGGTTCTACCACGTGCCATTAGATAGTCCTGCTATCAGACACAATACCCAGGTCCAGGATAGTGCATTCTCACCGAGGCTGGGAACACGCCCAGGAAGAGGTGTATTTTAGATGACAGAGCATAACATAGAGCGGTGATGTAATGGAGGAGCAGGCACCGAAAGATGTGGTTTCAATGGGAGCTATAAAGGTTTAGCCTCACCAGAGGGTGCCGCAGCTTAGTTAAGCATGTAGTTATTGATGGCTTAAATTAAGCAACCATAGTTGAGGAGGGCATGGCTCCCTTCCCCGGGGAGTACTGTAAGAAGCTTAACCTACTTTGACACTTCTGATCAAATCTTCCCCACTTCACTCAATTCACAGTGGTTCACACTTTCAAAAAGTAATGGGGGGGTATGAATTAGTGAATTATTATCTGAGTTCTTAGCTTTTCCAATAACGAACTCCAGTCATTTGAGTAATCTATTATGAATAGCAGGTTTTCTTTTTTCCTTAGGAAATCATCCTCCTGGGAGGTTCTTGAAGAGCAGTGAGGCCCATGGAACATTTAGAATTGTGTGTGAAGTCACTGCCAGCAGGAAAGTACAGCCTGCTCATGTCAAAGATTCCTGTAGGTAACGTTTAGAGACCCAGAAGACACTTGCTCCAAGCTGACCTCAGAAGAGCAGAGAAGGTGTCTTGCACATCTGTCAGTGTGGTGCAGGGTGGGTGGGAGCCACTCGAGAACACTGCCTTGTAAAGACTGTAAAGGTGGATTGTGTGTGACTTAGCTGAGTGGATAAGACTGTGTTCCCTGTGTCACCTGAAATCACAGCTCAGCCAGTGAACACAGAGTTAGAAACCAACTCTCTTACAATCACCAGCAACGTTTATATGTCAAATGATTTTGATTTAATACTTTTTGAAGAAAATCATCTACTTGGGGACCTGTTATAGCCTGAGTCTAAATGTCCCACACAGGCTCACGTGTTTGAACACTCAGTCCCTAGCCAGGGGTACTGTTTGGGGAGGTTGTGGGACCTTTAGATTCTGTGGTTCAGCTAGCAGAAGTGAGTCACTGGGGTCAGGCCTTAAAGCTTATATCCACTTCTAGCGCTTGCCCAAGCTTTGTTTTCTTGTTCTCCAGTACGGGAGGACCCTCCCACCTCATGTTCCTACCATGACACATGGAGCCAGGCCAGATGCCATGACCGCCCCCAGCAGGATAACTGTATTCCTGAACAAAAAAACAAAACAACTGGGTTCGGTCCCCAGTCCGAAAAAAAAAAAAAAAAAAAAAAAAACAAAAACCAAAAAAACAAAACAAAAACAAAAAAACAAAACAAAACAAAACAAAAAAACAAAACAAAACAAAAAACCCCCAAAAAAACAAAACAAAAAACCAACCAACCAAACAAACAAACAAAAAAACCAAACAAAAAAATCGGCTTTCTCTTTGAGATGCTTGAGCCAGTGTTGAATTACAGTAATCACGGGCAGTCCTTATATTCAGCACAGGAACATCTCCTTGTGGCTTCTCATCCATTGCACTTGGCCCCAGACACAACAAGAATGTTTCTGTGTGGAAGCTTGAGGATGAAACACTCTTAAATAGAGTTGAAGGTTGGCCTCGGAGCTGCCGTTCATTCAACCACAAATGGAAGTTTCCAAGTTTTCATCATCATCTGCCTAAACCATCCATACTCGTAATGGCATCAAGTCATCTAATATTCCTGATCCACCCCATTCACCCTCTTAGGATTGGGTCATAGACCTCCATCAATGCCATCGGAACCAATGGAGATGGAGTGGGCCCCAGACAATTTTCAGTTTCCTGTTACTTCCCTAACATTGAAAGAGTCTCAGCCTTAAAGTTAAAACGTCTCTATTATCATAGTTTATATTCTATACCCAGGCTGGAGAGATGGCCTAGTCGCTAACGGTTAGGCTCACAACCAAAAACATTTTCTATATGCACAGAAATACTACACTATCTTTTTCATTAGACTTTTATATGTGTGTGCCTGCATGGCTTTGCGTGCACCATGTATGTGCAGATGCTAGGAAGGGCAAAGCAGGCGATCCCCTGGAACTCCAGTCACAGGCAGTGGTGAGCCGCCTGAGGAGGGTGATGGGAACCAAACCCAGGTCCCCTGCAGGAGCACCAAATGCTTTTTAACTCCTGATCTGTCTCTAGAGCATGAGTTAGCCGTGTAATGACTTTTACTAAACTGTGAATTTGTAAACTTGTACAGTTATATAAAAAGGATCCTAAAAAAAATCCTCTTTTATTCTTTTAGCTTATTTCTTCATTTAAAAATAAGACTTTTGGACTAAATATGCCTTTATGTTAACCTTCCAGTTAAGTATGGGTAAAATGACCAATTTCAGGTTATTTTAAAAGTGTGAGGTGTGTTTCTAAAGGAAGCCTTTCTTCCCTCTTCCTCACAACTGCCCCACAGACATTAGGCGTATATTCTAAATTACCGGCGAGCTCTTTTAAAAAAGCACACAGCCTTTGGCTGAAAAGGAAGAGAAGGCGTGAGAAACAGTTGCTAGCCTTTTCATGTGGGAATAGTCTGGACTCAGACAGATAATGAAGACACCTGGCGGAACTGAGAGCAGGAGTGGCTAAACCTGGGAGCCTGCCATGGCTGTGAGATGGATCCCGCTCTTCCTGCAGAGGCACGCCCTCCGCTTCAGGAACAGTAAGGATCACGGCCACTCATCCAGCCACAGCTCACCTTTCAAACTTGGCAGCCATCATCTGGCACCCCACAGCAAGGTGCTTTCCCTTTCCAGACAAAGAGGCAAGCTGCCAGCAGGGGTTCACTCACGGAGAACTAAGTAACTTTGAGGGATCAACCCACCGCACATCTCTGGTGCTTGGTACCGCCTCTTTGTATAGCATAGCAGTAGCCTAGGGCTAGACATTTAAAGCTTGAGAAAGCAGCATAGAAAAGGAGATTTCAATGGGTGTGAATGAAGCCTTAAACATTTGTGCTCTCTTTATGGGTACATTCAGATGTATTCATCGGACCTAATTCTCTCATGATGAGACATCATGGCTCCCTTGGCTTCACGATCGTTCTCTGGGTTTCTTAATCACAGGGTCTTTTCATCGAGTAAACATAAGGTTCTCATGTTCCACTAAGCCCATCACATGGTTAATGCCTTTACATCCTACTTGAGCTGAACATGTGTTCACATGTGCTGAAGTCTTAACGTGCATGGGACGCATTTGTAGACACGAAACCACAGAAGCCAGCTAGGAAGAACAGAACGACAACTAAAAAGGGATCAATAATTAGGATTGACAGCAGAATCCTTAACAGTCACACCTGGGAGACACCACAAAGTGGGACATGACTAAGAGAATATTGATCATTTAGTTGTGTTTAATTGGTTAAATTAACATTCAAGAGGAGGTTTTCCAGTCTCAGATAATTTCTTAAGAAACTACTAGGGGATAGGGAGGTAATCAGTGGACAAAGGGCTTACCATGCAAGGATGAGGCCCTCAGTCCAGGATCTCCAGAATCCATATAAGAAGCCAGATATGGGGGGCTGGAGTGATGGCTCAGCGGTTAAGAGCACTGACTGCTCTTCCAGAGGTCCTGAGTTCAAATCCCAGCAACCACATGGTGGCTCGCAACCATCTGTAATGAGGTCTGATGCCCTTTTCTGGTGTGTCTGAAGACAGCAACAGTGTACTTATATAATAAATAAATAAATCTTAAAAAAATGAAATAAAATGAAAAGAAGCCAGGTATTCTAGTAGAAGCCTGTGGTCTCAGTATTGAGAGACAGACAGGAGAACCCCAGGGCTCATTAGTTGGGTATTTTAACCAACCAGTGATCTCTAGGTTCAGAGAGGAACCCTGTTTCAAAACACAACATGGGGAGTAATGGGAGAAGGCATCAAGTATCAGCTTTTGGGCTCTGTGGGTGCATGTAGGCATATGCATGTACACACACACACACACACACACACACACACACACACACACACAGACACACACAGAGGAGAGGGGAGGATGGCTAAACAATGTTCTTCAGGAAAAGAGTAATAAAACCAAGGGTAGACAGGAAATATAAGATATAATGGGAATAAATTGTTAATAGAGTATAGATGTATAAGTTGATCAAAACTACAGGATGTCTTTTGGAGAAAATGATAGCATATTGAAGCAAAGATATATTTTGTTAAATTCTAAGCTATATGGTGTTCTTGGATCCATCACACTAGAAGGTTGTGATACTCAAATTCGAGTGTTCTAGGCAGCATCTCGTTAATTCATGGTAATTCTCAGCAGGCTGTCCATAAAAGAACAAAAGGCTGAGAGTTACCAAGTCCACTTTGGGAATAGGCAAGTCGGACAAATAGAGAGGAATGGAGAGGACCAAACAGAGACCCCAGGCAGGCACACAGTGTGAACAGAAGAGTAAGCAAGTGTATCCGGCACTCGGGCAAGTGCTTTGCGTATTCTCACTTATCCTCCGAAAGGACACTGTGTTTGTCAGTCTCAGTGTCTTTCCTCGTAATAACTGAAGGACAGGGCTGCAAAGGTGGCTCAGTGGTTAAGAGCACACACCTGGCTATCAAAGGACCCGAGCTGAGTTCTCGGCAACTGCACTAGGTAACTCACAAAGTGCCCATAACTCCAGCTTCTTGAGATCTGACACTCTCTTCTGACCTTTCACTCACATATACAGACATGCATAAGTTACAATAAATATAAATCTTTAAAAAATATAACCAAGTGGCAGAAAAAGCCCTCCTGTCCTATTAGAAAAAGGCTAAATGTGTGTCCCCAAACAAAATCAAAAGATAGATCCTGAAAGGGTCAGGTAAGGAAGATGGGAATGGGGTGGAGAGGGATGGGGAAGACATAAGAGAAGGTGGAGGTGAGAAGAGTCAGTGTGTTACAGACGTGTGACATTGTCAGACCCTGGGCGACCTACGCGGCTGGCAAAGAAAGCTGGCACCTGTGGTACGTTAAGAATTCCCTTAACTCATTGGGAAAAGATCTTTACCAATCCTACAACAGATAGAGGCCTTATATCCAAAATATACAAAGAACTCAAGAAGTTAGACCGCAGGGAAACAAATAACAAATTATTAAAAAATGGGGTTCAGAGCTAAACAAAGAATTCACAGCTGAGGAATGCCGAATGGCTGAGAAACACCTAAAGAAATGTTCAACATCTTTAGTCATCAGGGAAATGCAAATCAAAACAACCCTGAGATTTCACCTCACACCAGTGAGAATGGCTAAGATCAAAAACTCAGGTGACAGCAAATGCTGGCGAGGATGCGGAGAAAGAGGAACACTCCTCCATTGTTGGTGGGACTGCAGACTGGTACAACCATTCTGGAAATCAGTCTGGAGGTTCCTCAGAAAATTGGACATTGAACTGCCTGAGGATCCAGCTATACCTCTCTTGGGCATATACCCAAAAGATGCCCCAACATATAAAAAAAGACATGTGCTCCACTATGTTCATAGCAGCCTTATTTATAATAGCCAGAAGCTGGAAAGAACCCAGATGCCCTTCAACAGAGGAATGGATACAGAAAATGTGGTACATCTACACAATGGAATATTACTCAGCTATCAAAAACAACGACTTTATGAAATTGTGAGGCAAATGGTTGGAACTGGAAAATATCATCCTGAGTGAGCTAACCCAATCACAGAAAGACATACATGGTATGCACTCATTGATACATGGCTATTAGCCCAAATGCTTGAATTACCCTAGATGCCTAGAACAAATGAAACTCAAGACGGAAGATCAAAATGTGAATGCTTCACTCCTTCTTTAAAAGGGGAATAAGAATACCCTTGGCAGGGAAAAGAGAGGCAAAGATTAAAACAGAGACTGAAGGGACACCCATTCAGAGCCTGCCCCACATGTGGCCCATATATATACAGCCACCCAATTAGACAAGATGGATGAAGCAAAGAAGTGCAGAAGTGTAGATCTCTCCTGAGAGACACAGCCAGACTACAGCAAATACAGAGGCGAATGCCAGCAGCAAAAAACCACTGAACTGAGAATAGGACCCCTGCTGAAGGAATCAGAGAAAGAACTGAAGAGCTTGAAGGGGCTCAGAGACCCCATATGTACAACAATGCCAAGCAACCAGAGCTTCCAGGGACTAAGCCACTACCTAAAGACTATACATGGACTGACCCTGAACTCTGACCTCATAGGTAGCAATGAATATCCTAGTAAGAGCACCAGTGGAAGGGAAGCCCTGGGTCCCTAAGACTGAACCCCAGTGAACTAGACTGTTGGGGGAGGGCGGCAATGGGGGGAGGGGGGGGGGAACACCCATAAGGAAGGGAGGGGGAGGGGGGGGGATGTTTGCCCGAAACCGGAAAGGGAATAACACAAAATGTATATAAGAAATATTCAAGTTAATAAAAAAAAAAAAAAAAAAAAAAAGAATTCCCTTAACTCAATATGGAGAAAACAACATTCCAGGAAAATGAGCGAAGGCTGTGAGGAGACAACTCCTACAAAAGAAACCTGGAGATAATTCCAGGACGAGCCACTGGATGTGACCAGACGCACGCCATCGTACGTGTGTCTGTCTGTCTGACATGGATGGTTGAGCAGTCCCGGTGTCGTAGGATGGGAGTGCTGCTGGGAAGTAAACCCGTGCTCAAAGAGGGATTCTCTTTGCCTCTCCAGGCACAGTGATAACAGCTCCATCTGTACTCACGCAGAAATGCATACAGGCAACGGGAGAGAGGGTAAGTGCCCATAATGCCTGCTGCAACACTCCAGACACTGACAACAGTGTGTGCAGTCGCCTGTCTACCAGTAGTGCACTAAAAAGATACACCAGAAAGCTAGAATAGAATGTCCGTATAAACAACAGACTACAGATCTGGCTTCCTATGTCGATACGTAAACTTTGGACCACCTCTGTATATCAGCTTCCCATAGCTAGGGGGGTGTGTGTGTGTGTGTGTGTGTGTGTGTGTGTGTGTGTGTGTGTGTGTGTGTCTAGCTATGCTGGCCTTGTGAGGCCAGAGGAGAACTGTGTGTCCTGTTCTGTATTATCCGACTTACTTCCTTTAGCTGGGGTCTCTGTATGGGTTCCTTTTCTGTTGTGATCAAACATCACAGCCAAAGGCAACTTACTAGAGTTTATTTTGGCTTACTGTTTCAGAGGAAGTTTAATGGTGTGGGAGGCGTGGCCACAGGAGGTCAGAGAGGGATGCCGAGAGGTCATCTTCCCATCCACACAGGAAGCATACTCTAAATGGGGGTGAGGCTAGAAGTTCTCAGTGCTTACTCCCTCCAGCAAGGCTCCACCTCCTAAGGGTTCCATTACTCTCCCGATTCCGAGTGGGCACCAAGTGTTCAGATGCATGGGGGTATAGGGGACAATTCCTATTTGAGCCACCACGGTCTCTCATTAAACCTTGAGATGATGACTTTGGGGCTAGCCTGGCTCACCATCATGCCCCATCTATCATCCCATCTCAGTTAGCCATCTCCAACTGCTCTCAGGCTATAGGTGTGTGAGCTACCCCCAGCTTTTTATATGAGGTCCTCATGCTCGCACAGCACCCTGACCCACTGAGTCCAGTCCAGTACTCAGGGTCTCTCTCTCTCTATGGATCTGACCAATTGTGATTGTTTCATATGACTTATTTACATACTGTTTATATTAGGGATAATAGTCTGGAGAGGAGCTTGAAGTATGAGAGGATTTTGCAGAAACAGACCATCTAAAAATTTTCTTTAGAGAGAAGTCTTAGTTGCCAATATAGTTCACGTTCAAATATAGTTCATGCAAATGTAAGACGCACAGTCCGTGAGGCGTGCATGAAAATCATCTATGCCAACTTTAGGGAAGTGATTATTTCCGAGAAAGGAAAGAGGGCGGGAATGGAGCAGGGAGGGATGGGTTTTGGTTATATCTGCAAATATTCGTTCATTAAATCAAAAGAGCAAGATCGTTAACAAAAATGGCAAAGTGTTCATAGCTGCTGCTAGAGGGGTGGTTCTCAACCTGTGGGTCGCGACTCTTCCATAAGCGTTGCCTAAGACCATCAGAAAGCACACATATACATTATGATTCATAACAGTAGCAAAATTACACTTAGGGAGTAGCAACAAAAATGATTTTATGGTTGAGGGGGTCACACACATGAGGAACTGTATTCAAGGGTCGCAGCGTCAGGAAGGTTGTGAACCACTGTCCTAGAGTGTGTGTTTTCTGAGATTACATGTCATACTTTGCGTTCATGAAACATATAATATTTAAATGGAGGGAGAGGGACAGAGGAAGGTAGGAGAGACAGGGCAGGGGATGAGTGGACTTTTTCTTTGTGGTCAAGTCGGGCATGAACAGTTAAAAGACAGGAAGAGGCCTTTGGAAGCACCCCTCCTTCTTCATGGATGGACCAGAAAGGCGCCAGGCTTCTCTCCTCAGCCAGATCAATGTTGGACACAGAGGGCGGATGTGGGAAAGGTTACTGAGGGAGTGGGGGTGAAGAGAAGACAGCAGCTGTTTGAGTGAGTCTGCCTGGGAGGGAGTCGAAGGGGAGGACCAGAGGCTGGGGGTAAGCAGGAGGCTTCACCGTGCCTGTGTCTATAGGCCAGGGGAGGACTGAGAGGGCAGCCTCTGAGGTAAGGCAGTGTTCTGGCTGGTTTTCTGTCAATTTGACACTAGCTAGAGCCATTTGAAAGGGGGGGAACCCCAACTAAGAAAATGCCTTCATAAAATCAGGCTATAGGCAAGCCTGGAGGGCACTTTCTTATTTAGTGATTAAGGGCCAGGCTCATCCTGGGTGGCTCTGTCCTTAGTTCCTGGGTTCTATAAGAAAGCAGGCTGAGCAAGCCACGAGGAGCAAGCCAGTAAGCAGCGCCCTCCATGGCCCCTGCATCAGCTCCTGCCTCCAGGTTCCTGCCTGGCTTTCCAAGTTGAACTGTTAAATGGAAGTGTAAGTGAATTAAACAAGCCCGCTCCTCACTGTTGGGTTTGGACATGGTGTTTCACCTCAGCAATAGAAACTCTGAGACTGACAGAGAGGGAGGAGTGCTGTCAGCTTAGCAAGAAAAAGGGAGAAGCAACAGGTACAGTGTGGAAGATGTCAGCCAGCAGAAAGCCACTCCAAGGCCAAGAGAATAGCATTCGGGGTGGAGCTCGGTGGAGTCAGCGATGTTCTATAAGTGAGCGATTTGAAGGCATCCACCACCCATCTACTAACACTTTCCCTGACTTGGTGTGGAAGGAAGGGCGTCCGACATTGTGGGGGCAGTACAAGGGGGCCTCCTGCTCCCTGGAGAAGCCAGCCTTGCTGGGCTCAGGGCATTGGGTGACTCCAAGTCTATATGAATTTTCTGGAACTAGTTTACCTTAACGGGGGACATACTAAGCAAAGAAAAACAGTTGATTCAGGAGGACCTTCCCCTGCAGCCTCTGTCACCTCTTCAATCAGCCCGACTGTCCCACTCAGAGAACAAGACAAAAACATGGCTTTTCTTCTTCTTTTTTTCCTTCAGAAGAAACTGATTTTTCCAAGAAATTGTTGACATTTTTGAGATTTCTTTGACATTAGTAACTTCTGACAATTCAAGGTCCCCCAACAAAATGTCAGGGTTTAATCTTGACATCTGATAGCTTTTGTGGTGATAGGGGACCTCGGGCGGGCTCTGAGAGACAAAGGGCTTCAGAGATGAGGTCTCTTGTGTCAGAGAAGGGTGAGCAAAGCCCCCTCCCCACAGAGCCATGGAGGGAGTGGGGGGGGTATGAGGAGCTGCCCAAGAGGTACTCAAGGAGGATGAGGCCACAATCCAGACATTTTCTTTTGTAAAGTAACTTAAAATGCAGAAAGTCGATCTATGGCAATGCCACCCAGAATGTGTCCACTCTTGTCAAATTGCACAAAATATGTAAAGTCTAACTGTGTAGAAGGAAATGCACGTGTGTATGTGTTTGTACATGTGTGTAGTGTGTGTACATGTGTGCATATCGAGGTCAGAGATCAAGGCCAGAGGTTGGTGTTGGATGTCTTTCTCAATCACTCTCCACTTTATTTATCTATTTATCTATTTATTGATTGATTAATTGATTGAGACAGGGTCTCACTAAACCTGAAGCTTGCTGATAAGCCAGTGCTGTCTTGCCAGCGAGCTCTAAAACGCCCCCTGTCTCTGCTTCCAAGCATCATGATTACTGGCTTTTAAAATGTACATCCCACATCCCGGGGACACAACTCAACCCCTCAAGCCTGCAGAGCAAGCACTTTCCTGACTGAGGCATCCCCCGCTGCCCCGGGAGGGGGATGTCTAAGACAACTTGGTTCTTCCTCTTTCAGGTACAGATACTTTCAGTCACTTGAGCTAGGCTATTCAAACATGGTTGGCCAGGACTCTGGGGGACCCGCCTTAATGAATTAGATAAAGTTGATTCATATCTCACACACCAAAATGATTGTCAATTGCTCCTTCTCAGGTAATTGAGAATGCTTGAAAGGTAATTTAAGTGGTACTTGATACTATTAATTAGCTCTCCCTAAGTTGTACATTTCATTGATGGAGCAGAAGCCTGGCTGACTCATGCTGGCAATTGGTGCTGATGAGGTATTCTGGGCAAGAACATTTTTTTTTTCTGGATGGAGTCCTGATAGGAATCTAGTTTGGGCTTTGGAAGCTTTGCCCTCTCTGAAATCTCTCATTTAGCATCTACACAAGGCAGCTTGCACTATTTAGCCTCTAATGAAATGGTTCGATTGGAAATATCCCTCTTCTAAGGTGGGACCAAAGAGCTGAAGCCACTGTGACTGAGGGCTGATCTGATTAATTAAGACAGCGTGTTTGGGGCATGGGAGACGCTGGCTCCTTCCAGAAACATTTTCTCTTCCCTCAATATCTTCCTGAAAACAAAGATAAACAGAGACGATAAGCCCTGCAGGAGGAAAACGAGCCCCCACGCTTTTGTTCTTGGGGAGCTCGGCTTGACTTTGTCCTTCCGCAGAGACTTGTGTGGAACATCTCTCTCCACAGAGGTAGGAACCCTATGATGTCCTAACGAGAGCTTCTTGTCTTCATGGAGCTGAGAGGCAGAGCAAGAGTGACAAGCTGAGATAAATGTTCCCCTCGTAAGCTTGGTCCCACTTGTGATTGTCCCTTCTGTTCCTGTGTGGAGAATTGTTTCACAGTCTCATCTACAGTCACATCACCCATATATGCCCAGTATTGTCTGGTTTTGGAAGCTAAACAGGGTCAAGTCAGCTTCTGAATTACATGGGAAAGTTCTTACAGTTTTGTGCTCTGAATGGGCTGTTTCACCCTGGACACAATCTCTGGCTCAATCCCACTCCAAACCCGCTCCTCCATGGATCCCATGCTGAGGTCTAACATAAACTGATATCTCATTGCTTATGTTTCTACAGCCAGCCACATGCAGCCTGCTGAACCCCAGGAACCTCACAGGCTCTACAGATAACCTCTTCTCTACCACATTGAGGGCTCTCAGAACTTGTCCCTGTCTGCTTGCCTAAAGCCCACCAGACAGAATTATCAGGGAACCACTTTTAACCTATTGGGGTCTCTGGGCTTTTCTTCCTTTTCTCTAATTTGCACATGTGTGGCCCCCAGGACCTGTCAGCAATACAAATTTTCTACCTGCATCTCCCTAATTCTTAATGGGACACCACTCATCTTACTCCCTCCCAAATCAAAGCATCCCCAGATCCCTTTCTGATCTGCTTCCTTTCCTTGCCTTGGCCACTGAAGGGGAAGGGCTCAGCGTTGACCACTGACAGCCTGGGCTGTGGTGGGCTGGGTGGGCAGTTACCATTACTACTCGGGTTGTCTGAAGGATGTGGCAGTTGGCTTGTCACTGGGGTTAGAGAAGAGTCACTGTTACCCTATCAGGTGGGGGCCTGTGGAGCCTGCTCTGTGAAGACAGACCTGGGTAGGGGGTCTCAGGCCTGTCCTTGCCTCTCATCTCATAGTCCACAGACTTGCTGAGAACCAAGGCAGGCTCTGAAAATTCTCATCTCCCTTCTGGGCATTCACTCATCGAATCCGTGTCATAATGTTCCACGTTGCGTTGCTCCTAGAGATTGGTGCCCTCATTAGGGCCAGCATTGCCGTAAGGAAACACAATGGCAAAAGCAACCTGGGAAGGAAAGGGTTTATCTGGCTAATGTTTCCAGATCACTGTTCATCACTGAAGAAAGTCAGGACAGGAACTCAAACGGGGCAGGAACCCGGAGGCAGGAACTGATGCAGAGGCCATGGAGGGTGCTTACTGGCTCGCTCCCCAGGGCTTGCCCAATTCAGGCTCCCTCTTCTCCAATGACACAAGCGTGTGTCAAGTTGACATAAAACTAAACAGTCCCTTTGGCAAATCTTTTTTAGTGATCAAGTCTGCAACCAGAAGCGCCTGGCCACTGTTCAGCTGGGACAGTTGGTATAGGGAGATGATCATAGGCAGGGTCCTCACATGTGACTGTGATTGTTCTTGGAACCTGGGGGATAACTTGCTCTTTATTTAGACTTCTTGCAGCAAAATTATACACTGATTCACGCATACCCTATTGATATGTGCATA
Organism: Rattus rattus; assembly: GCF_011064425.1. Classification (NCBI taxonomy): domain Eukaryota; kingdom Metazoa; phylum Chordata; class Mammalia; order Rodentia; family Muridae; genus Rattus; species Rattus rattus. Next base: position 62,378,896 of record NC_046161.1, read on the forward strand.
ATTATGAATCTACACACTTGGGTTGCACACTTTACGGTTAGACCAGGAGGTGCAGTCTTACTAATGCAGAGAGAAACGGACAGGTGTGCTGATGGGCCCAGTTGCCTTTTATAAATGCTGAATTGGCTTCTCGAGTTAAAATAAGCTTGTGCTTCTTGAAAATTATCCTCATTGACAGTTTATAAATGCTAACTAAATTCTCTTTTCGACCCAGCACCAGGCCCTGGCACTGAAGGCATTTCATCTTAGGAAAAGGCGAGGTGTAGGATTAATTAATCATTTCAGGTTATTTTTTTTTACATCATTTACTGTGTCTTGGTAAGTGCCGATGCATTGCTGAAGAAGACCCAGAGCAGTTTGTTTCTTATAAAGAGTTATTATTTCACGAGTGTGGTGTGTGCACGTACGTCTGTGCACACACATGTACCTGGTGTCTGTACGTCTGTGCACACACATGTACCTGGTGTCTGTATGTCTGTGCACACATGTGTACCTGGTGTCTGTATGTCTGTGCACACATGTGTACCTGGTGTCTATATGTCTGTGCACACATGTGTACCTGGTGTCTGTATGTCTGTGCACACACGTGTATCTGATGTCTGTATGTCTGTGCACACACGTGTACCTGGTGTCTGTATGTCTGTGCACACACGTGTACCTGGTGTCTGTATGTCTGTGCACACACGTGTACCTGGTGTCTGTATGTCTGTGCACACACGTGTACCTGGTGTCTGTATGTCTGTGCACACACGTGTACCTGGTGTCTGTATGTCTGTGCACACACGTGTACCTGGTGTCTGTATGTCTGTGCACACACGTGTACCTGGTGTCTGCAGAGACCAGAGGAAGACATTGGATCTCCTGGGCCCACAGCTGTACATAGTTGTGAGCTGCCACATGGGTGCTGAGAGCTGAACCTGGGTCCTCTGCCAGAGCAGCTCATGCTCTTAACCACTGAGCCATCTCTCCAGTTACTATCCCCCTCCCCCAAGCCATCTTTTGTTTTCTTCTTAGAAACCATCTGTTTATTTATTTGTATTCTCCAGTCTGTGCTTTGAACGCTGTGCTTTTGGTGGAGCTGGGATGCGTTTTCTTGGGATTGCTTGCCACTCTTCTATTCACAGTTGGATTTTGATATTCAGGATTTCGTATATAGGTTTACAGGTCATGGCTTAGTGGATAAAGCGTTTGGTGCAGAAGCATGAGGACCCGTGTTCAAATCCCCAGACCGTGTAAACAGTCAGGTGTGGCATCTGGAGTTTGGAGAGGCAGAGACAAGTGGCCCCTGGGGGCTCACTGGCCGATTCTAGAGAACAGGCGAGCTGCAGACCCAGTGAGAGACCTTGTCTCAAAAATAAGGTGAGTACAACAGGGGAAGATACCCAACTTCTATCTCCCCCCACTTACCTACCTACCTACCCATCTATCTACCTGCACACACACACACACACACACACACACACACACACACACACACACACACACACACACACACAGAGGCTTACGTGCACATTCATTCAGACTCATGTTTCTTTCCCAAAGGTGTCTTCGTGTGACCCCCTTTGCTCAGTGCCTGTATCACATCCTTTTGCTTTTAAGTATTTGCTTTAAATTGATCTTTCAGATCAGGACTTTTTACTTGTTATGACAATTTGCCTTATTTGGCCGGCATCATTGTGTGTGGGGTACTTTATAAATGAACGGGTTATTCCTATCAGCATGTCCCACACATGGACAGAAGGCAATAGAGCAGTGTGGAGAGACTACAGCCCTTCTTGACAACCATACCCCAATGAATCCTCACTCAGCCAATCTGTGCCTGTTCAGCCTTAATAGTAAAGTTAATAATAATAATGATAAAATAAATAATAATAATAATAATAATAATAATAATAATAAATACCTGATTTGTCCTTAGAGGTAAATGATACAATTGTGTAGAGTATGGGGGGGGGGTAATGAACCAAGTAGAGGATAGCTAGTAACTAAGTTATAGTACTAAGTTATAGTAACTAAGTGCTAGTACTCTTTGTGTTTGTAAACATTTGAACCAGCATTCATGTTAAAGAGCTACATTTAAGTATTGTAATTACGGTTACTATGTTGTATTGGTATCTAAAAGGCCAAATAAACTACTTGCAACAGGCATGTTAAAAACAAATGATAAGAACCCTCGAATGCTGCTTCAAACGATTCCACCTGCTCCCATGTATGTGTGTGTATTTGTTTGTGTGTGTGCCCATGTGTGGTGCATGTAGAGACCAGAGGTCAATGTTGGTTTCTTCCTTTAGTCTCTGGTCCCTCCTTTTAGAGACAGGGCCTCTTAGTGAACCCAGAGCTCACAGGTTGAGCTACACTGACTGACCAGATGGGCTTAGAGCACCTTCTGCCAGAGCTGGGATTATAGGTGAGCAACGGATGTGCCTGGCCTTTTAATGGGTGCTGAGTCCAAACTCAGATCCTTACCAATCTCTTTGATTCCGATAATTCTGTTTTAACCAGCACCTTCTACATGCAAGTGTAGGCCCCTTCCTGATCACACACATCTTCTTGAGGGATTTCTGGAATCCACTGTATGTATTACAGAATGGATTTTTAAAAAGGAACTAATAAAAAAAGGATTTTATATTTTGAAGGGACCAAGCGTTTTGCAAATGAAATGAGACACTTAAAAAAAGACACTATTTGTTTTGGGTTTTAGACATCCTTTTGGGGAAGTTCTGCCTGACTTTGCTGCCCAGCCTCGGAAATTCCAGGATCTAGGAGAACCACGTGTGGAACACATCAAGGGAGAAAGACTTCCCAAAGCATCAAACTATATTGTTTTTCTTGGAGGTTGGAATGAGCTGCTGCTCGGAAAATTTTCCAAGGTTTCTGCAACTTGTTACACATCCAAGGTCATTTCCTGGCCCGGACTGTCCAAGGCCCCCGCAGCCTGCGCCACCAGCCAACGTGGAAGCAGCCTTGTGCGGGGGGCCCTGCAGTCCGGGGTTGGAGGGTGGGGATGGCGGAGGGCGCAGGGAGGGGAAGAAACCTGGAAGGAAACCCCACAGGGCCTGAGTTGTTTGGTGTTTCTCTTTGCCCACTCCGAACTGTCTTTCCCTGATACTCCACTAGAGGGCACACGCCACCAACTGTGCGTGCTCTCCGAAGATCTGATACCCAGACCTACAGGACAGGTCCTGGCATCTCAGGGGGATTTGGGTGGCAGCCTAGGGTGCAGGCTTCCTCGGGAAGTAGCTCTCAAGATTTCCTGGAAAGAATCAGGACTGTGGCATCCCTACTTTGCTGGGATCTGAGGTCAGAACGTTGGCGTTTTTAATTTATTTGTAAATGTAGGGTACAAAGTAACATACTTCCTTATGGCATTTTCACAATACTCAGTTTTCATCCTCTCTTCCATCTCTGGTCCCCACCCTCCCCTCGGCTCCACTCCTGCTTATACTAGTCTTCCCCTACTAGTCCTCCATCCACTTCCAGCCTTTAGAACCGACCTTCCTGCTACAGTCTCATTTCCTTTTGAAATGGTGCTTTGGGGATGAATTATGATGAACACTGGGATTTGGGGACATTTCCTGAAGGGGAAGTATCCACCCTGCCCAGAACATACATCTTTATGGTCGAAATAATGGATTTATTTGAAGGTAGAGCTTTAGTAAGCTCAGAGCTGATGATGCCTAAGTCCCCCGTTGAATTGTAACTGGCTGGCCACTGGCTGGGATAGTCACACTGTACCAGGCTCTCCTACTCCAACCTGAAGGTGGTTGTGAGGTGTCCTGCTCCCCCTAACTCAGGCATGCCCCTTCTGCTTTCTCCTGCTCTGGTTTTCAGGGCCCTGACTTTGAACCACCGCCGGTCGTGAATCATGTCTGACACAGAAACATTTGACAGGCACCACGGGGTGTCCTGTCCCATTCCCGCTGACTCTAAAGACCCCCTGTGCTCCTGCACATGTTAGACCCTTTGCTTCTGCTGCCTTTGAAGCACAGGCAGGGATCATGACTCCTGGCCCTCCGGCTTCACAGGGAGGATGATGAGATCCAGAGCGAGGGAGTGCTGAAGTTTAAGACTTGATCTCAGGTCACCTGATCAAGAGGCACGGCTCATGACTGTTTCCTACAGTCCTTTACTGAAGTAGGAACTTGGGTTTGACGTTAGAGAAAACCTGACCCTATGACCTTCAAGCTCCAGCATGGGGCTCTCAGGAAACCTCGTCCCTCTTTCCTAGTGCTCTTCATAAAATGGAACAGGGCTTGTTTGGGTGGGTTGGAGTGCCCTTCGAGGAGGCATGTGTTGGACATACTTGAGGACGGCTTCTAATCACACAGTTTTACAAAACAAAAGCACCCAGGAATCCAGGATGTCCGTGTCCCGTGTATAAATCTGGGGCATTCCGAGTCCATTTGACACCTAGAATGGAGCCTTTGAGGAGGTGCCCATGCCTCTTAGGGACTTACCTGTCTGGTTGGATGTCTCATTTCTCCCCTCTTTAGCGCTGTACCGAGCATGCTGTCCTTTCATTAGCCACACGGTGGCACAGCAACTTAAGTTTCTGGCTAACACTTTGTCTCAGGACTGGGAGGGCCTGCAGCTCTGTTCAAAGGGAGCAGAATGGGGCAAGGGAGACTCGGCCCTGGACTTTGGGAACACTCTTAGTTTTGGTGTGAGGAGGTGGGGTGGCAAAGGACTGCTGGATGCTGAAGAAGTAGGAGGGGTTGTGCTGAGGATGATTGACAGGTGGAAATCAAACGTACCACACAGCCCATTAGCAGGTGCAGGGCAGGCTCTGTCCTGTTAAGTATAAAAGTACTGTCTCTTCCCACCTCTCGCTGACTCTCTCTCCCTTCCTCCCTCCTTTTCTTTTCAAAATAGTTATTTGAAATTGTGTGTGTGTGTGTGTGTGTGTGTGTGTGTGTGTGTGTGTGTGTGTGTGTGTGTGTGTGTGTGTGTGTGTGTGTGTGTGTGTGTCTCTGTGTGTGTGTGTGTGTGTGTGTGTGTGGGGGTGTGTGTGTGTGTGTGTGGATGTGGTGTGTGTGTGTGTGTGGTGTGTGTGTGTGTGGTGTGCCCTTGCAGGTGTGGTGTGTGTTGCGGGTATGTGGATGTGAGTGTGGGTACCCTTGCAGGTCACAGAAGGTGTTAGAAATGAACACCTACGAATGCCATTCATTTGTCAAATAAGGGAAGCTTTTGAGGGTTCTATTCTTATAAATCTCTTTGGTACACTATCGACCAGGTACTATTGGGAATGATGGTGACCTGGACACAGTCCTTCCTATCTGGAGGATTAGGAAGATATGCTATCACAGCCCCATGGTGCTGAGCCTGAGGAGAAACCCTTGCTCTGGAGTGAGTGTGGGACAAAAATAGAAGAGGGCATGGCCTCTGGCTCAGAAAGGTTACCTGGCTGGGGCTGTGTATCCTCTGATGTCTGTGTGTTTTCACACACAGGAAACACTGAGGGAATGTGAGCTACAGAGGCACACACAGTCTTTCCCACCTCAGATGGAGGCTAAGGCACCAGCTATCTAAACTCTGGTGTGGAATTGTTCCTGGAATCTTATACGCTGTCTGGGTCTAGTGATGAAGACACAGGGCGGGTCCGTGCTTGTGTTTGGAGGAAGGAACACCCTGCCCGGGTCCTGTCTGTGGGCATTAGCATGGGTCAGGCCTTCTCTGAACCCTGCTTCATCCTAGCTTTCCCCACTGGGTTGGTGAAGGTGTGTGTAGAGGAGCTCTGTGTTTAGTTCCCCCAGCCTGCATCTCTCAGGCTTTCAGTAGCAAGAAAGGACACCCAACCCAGCAGAGGCCCTCTAGGCTGAGAGCTGAGACCCACCAGGGATTGGTACCATCTCTACAGCCTGGTGGATGGCGGCCTGCAGGCAGACTGTGGCAGAGACACACACTGTGTTCATGTTCGCTAGAGGAACAGAACTGATGGAATGGATATCTGTGCAAAGGAGCATAACTAGATCACCTTACATAAACAAGCGGATGGTCCAACAACGGCCTTTGCATACTAGAGACGCTGAGACCCTCTGGTTCTTCCATGCATGAAGCTGGGTACCTCAGCAGTTCCAATCTCGTGCAACAGACTGGATGGATCCTGGGAAGTGCTAGTCTTTAGACCATGTTGGAGGGACAAAGAAATTGGGTTCTGATGTCAGCAAAGGATGGCACTCCTATCACCACCATGGTCGTTGTTGTTGTTGTCGTCATCGTCATTGTCACCAGCATCATCATCATTACCATCATCATCACCACCATCATCACCATCATCACCACCACCATCACCACCACCACCACCACCATCATCACCACCATCACCACCACCACCATCAGCAGCATCAGCATCAGCATCATCATCGCCATCATCATCATCATCATCATCATCATCATCATCATCATCATCATCCAGTGGGTGAGTTCACTTCTCAGGGTCTTCCTCCGTCTCATAGTCTGCAAAGTATGAAGACAATGATGGCTGCCTCCCTAGATGAATTCTGTCAGTGGCTCCAGCTGGGGTGTCCAAGATAAATCCATGGTGAAGACAGGTTGTCCACAGGACCCAGTCTGCCCTACGGTACCTGCTCAGGAGTCCCCAGGGACCTCTGGCTTCAATCTTCTCTCAGATGAGAAGTTGTCTGTGTTTAGACACATCTATCCTCTTCATGGACAGGATAATTCCTTTGCAGGGTCGGGCTGATATAGAGGCTGTGGAGTCCTAGCTCTGCAGACGTCTTCCCTGGTCATCCCTGGCTTGGCCACAGTAGGCTCTGCACAGCATCCCTAAGTCCTCCTGACTACTGCCAGGTTCCTCAATCTCCACGAGGTGGCTGTGGAGCTGAACAGACAAGGCAGCTGTCAGGGTAGATAGACCTTGCATGAAATCCCTGTCTTTTAAGCCGCAGAATGTTTTTACAGAGCTTGTAAGGTTTGGATAAAGAAATTTCTGGGTACTGGAGCAGAGCCAGGAAGGCTGAAACCCCTGCCTTTGTCTGTACCATTTCCTTGGGAGGGTCTAGGATGTCTGTGGACCATTCTCTGGGTTCTCTGTGGGAGCTTCTGTTAGGGACATCCCTCCTAGTCTCTCTGCAGCCACGGTCAGCAAGAGGCCTCCTGCTTCTACATGTCTAAAGCATTTGGGCAGGACAGCAGTAGCGGAATGTAGCTAAATCTTTAAGAAGCTTACAGGACAGTGGGGGAAACTGACCAGAGATGAGGCTTCATCCTGCATCTAAAACCCAGTATTTTCTGGGTCTCTAAGTTGCACAAAATCTAGCATCCTCACTAGGTCCAACCAAACCTCACCTCTTCAACAAGGCTTTATTAAGTACGTCCTACATTCTGAGAGCTGATCTGAGTCAATAGAGAGAGTGTAGTCAAGCAAGGTCGTTTGTCCCATAGAGCTTTGAGCATCCCGGAGAAGAGAGGGTGGGTGACACTTCACCAATGTCCAAATGGCAATCCTTCCATGCCTACAGTCCCTATGTGCAGGGCATGCTGGGAGCCTGGGTTTGGATGTGCACCTGTCAGTCCCTGTGTGCAGGGCATGCTGGGAGCCTGGGTTTGGATGTGCACCTGTCTTCCTGCTATTCACATCCTTTCCCCACAGTGACACTGCTCTACTGGAACAAAGTTCTCTGTCCTTACTTTCAAATGCTTTTACTGTTTGTTTTTAAAGTAGTAATGTAGCAAAATTGTGTACACTGAGCCTTGCCAGGCACAGCATGACCTGGTAGGAAGGTCACCTCCACAGGGCCTCCAGAGAGCTTGCCTTTATCCAAAGAAGTTACTCATTGTTTGCTTTCTGTCGTGTTTTGTTAGAGTCTCACAGTGTTGCCTATGCTGACTACTGAACTCCAATAATCCTCCTGCCTCAGCCTCCCAAGGAGCTGGGATTATGAGTGTGTGCTGCTGTGCCTAGCAAGGAATTATATGATATTTTCCTTTTCACATTTGTGATGTTGGAAATGGAAGCCAGGGCCTTTGTCTGCTAAGCAGATACGCTACCACTGAATTGAGCCTACCCCTCAGGCTTTCTCCCGTGTGAGTGTGTGTGTGTGTGTGTGTGTGTGTGTGTGTGTGTGTGTGTACATTGGTGGCTGTATACATGTTTGTATGTGTATGGGCACGTATGTGCACATGCATGTGGAGGCCAGAGTTTTTGTCAGCAATCCTCCTCAGTAGCTCTTCTGCCTTAATCATTGAGGCAGGGCTCTGAAGCCGTCCCAGAGCTCACTGAATTGTCAAGTCTCATTGGCCAGCATCTCATTAGGGCTCCTCTGTCTCCCCCTCCAAGGCTGGAATTACAAGTGGTCTTCCCTGCCCACCTGACATTTATGTGGGCTCTGAGGATCTGAGCTCCATCCTCACACTTGAATGGCAACCGCTTTAACCACTGAGCCATCTTTTTGCCCTCCCTCAGGGTTTCTTGATGCACTTCTCCAGGTCAGAATCATCAATAGATCATAATAGATATGGAAGATGAATCCTGAATGGTGGGGAAGTCCAGTGAGAACCGTGGCAAGGCAGGGGTCACTGGGCTGGGGTGTGCTTGGACTGACTGTGGGCAAAGGGACGAGCCATGTGTACTGAAAACTCAGGGCTACTTCAGTGTCTGCTGCTTCCTCCCTGAGTTCTGCTTCTGCAGACCCACGGAGCCCAGAGAGTGTGAGTTCATATTCACTGCAGCCCACGGCCTCTCCATTCCTAGGTGAGGTTCCAGGAGGCCAAGGACAAGGAGATGGGCTATGTTTTCTTCCCAAATCATCTAGGCGGCTCTGGCTGGTACCCAGAGGAGGCCCTGCAGGGTGAAGAACATGATTTGTTTCACTATTGTTTAATATTTGTTAATGCTCATAGCTCTGTTGGATGACATTGAGGAAGATTTGTGGCTGGTAAAATTAAACTGATCTCAGAACTGGCCTGGTGCCTCCAGGTCCCTCCAGGCCAAGTTCTGGTTTCCTCTGTTTGTCTATTCCAGTTACCTCACAAACCAAGAATGAGGAGCCCCCACCCACAGAGACCAGCCAATAATGCTTCTTAGGAAAGGCCTTGTTCAACCCTGGTTAAAGAGGGCATAGGAGCACCATTGTCTTCAAGACTGAGAGAATCAGAGAGCCAAAGGTGACCCAACAGGTGATACACAATTCATTGCCAGCATCCTCTGGGCCAGACTTATGACATCAGCAAAGCTGGGCTTTGTCCTTCCTTCCTTTCCCATGGCTTGGCTGCTCCCTCCCTAAAGCCCTCAGATGTTACCTTCTTCCTCCATTTTAAAAACCACCTGCCAGGCAACCATATCCACTGTTTTATACTAAATAGTAAGTGGCTAGTAGGTAACATGGTGCTTGCTGGTCTTGTGGTAGGGGATTTTATCTTTGTCTCTATTAATTCTTCTCGATTATGCAGTAAATGCTCTAATCAACCCTATTTCATAAATGAGGGGACAAAATGTGTAAAGTGCTCATCCAGGTGACAGAGGAACAAAGGGGCTGGGCCATTCCCCGTTCGTACGATACTTCCACAGTAGGGTAGAGAACATGTCAGGCCATGGGCTTGTTCTGGGCTGAACATGGGTATCACCTATGAGACTTTAAAAAAATACCCATGATGCAGTGCTCACCTTCTTGTGAGATTTAGTCTTGATTGACGTGTGGGAGAGGAAGCCTGTATGGTTGAGGCTGAAGGTTGCCATGGGTGACCAGAGTGAAGATAGGGTAGAGACTCACTCCTGAGTAAGAGGCACAGCATGAACATACAGGAAAGGAGGTAAGGCATATGTGTGCAGAGCAGAGACTCGGAGGGGGCAAGAGAAGACTAGCGTAGGGTGGGCGTGTGGCTTAGCTGGTGGGGTGCTGGCCTATCATGCAGGAAGCTCTGAGTTTAAGCTCTAGCACCACAGAAACTGGACTAGGTGGTGCACACCCGGAATCCCTGTATTTGGAAGGCGGGAGAAGGAAGATTAGGATTCTAAGGCCATCTTCATTAGAGTTCAAGGCTAGCCTGGGCTATATGATATCTTGACCCCTCTCTACCAAACATAGCTGATTTTGATCTCAGGAAGTGGTATAAGAAATAAACTGTGCTTCCAAGAGGGAGATAGGACATGACCAGGCCAGCTGAGGTTCTAGAACCCAAGGACCCAATTAGCCACAGCAGTGTCCTCTGAGACGGCGGTCCTCTGAGACGGCGGTCCTCTGAGATGGTGGTCCTCTGAGACAGTTGTCCTCTGAGACGGTGGTCCTCTGAGACGGCGGTCCTCTGAGACGGTGGTCCTCTGAGACGGTGGTCCTCTGAGACGGCGGTCCTCTGAGACGGCGGTCCTCTGAGACGGCGGTCCTCTGAGACGGCGGTCCTCTGAGACGGCGGTCCTCTGAGACGGCGGTCCTCTGAGACAGTTGTCCTCTGAGATGGTGGTCCTCTGAGACAGTGGTCCTCTGAGGCGGCAGTCCTCTGAGGCAGGTGGTCCTCTGAGGCGGCGGTCCTCTGAGAGGCTGAGTGGCCCCCCTGAGACTGTGGTCCTCTGAGGCGGTCCTCTGAGGCGGCTGTCCTCTGAGATGGTGGTCCTCTGGGAGACGGCTGTCCTCTGAGATGGTGGTCCCCTGAGAGGCAGTGGTCCTCTGAGATGGTGGTCCCCTGAGATGGTGGTCCTCTGAGACGGCGGTCCTCTGAGACGGTGGTCCCTGAGACGGTGATCCTCTGAGATGGCGGTCCTCTGAGACGGTGATCCTCTGAGACGGTGGTCCCCTGAGATGGCGATCCCCGGTGGTCCTCTGAGGCGGTGGTCCCCTGAGACGGTGGTCCTCTGAGATGGCGGTCCTCTGAGACGGTGGTCCTCTGAGACGGTGGTCCTCTGAGACGGTGGTCCTCTGAGACGGTGGTCCTCTGAGACGGTCCCCTGAGACGGCGGTCCCTCTGAGACGGTGGTCCTCTGAGACGGTGGTCCTCTGAGACGGTGGTCCTCTGAGACGGCGGTCCTCTGAGAGACTGAGACGGTGGTCCTCTGAGACGGCGGTCCTCTGAGACGGCGGTCCTCTGAGACGGCGGTCCCCTGAGACGGCGGTCCTCTGAGACGGTGGTCCCCTGAGACGGTGGTCCCCTGAGACGGTGGTCCCCTGAGACGGTGGTCCTCTGAGACGGCGGTCCTCTGAGACGGCGGTCCCCTGAGACGGCGGTCCCCTGAGGCGGTCCTCTGAGACTCTGAGACGGTGGTCCCCTGAGACGGTGGTCCCCTGAGACGGTGGTCCTCTGAGACGGTGGTCCTCTGAGACGGCGGTCCTCTGAGACGAGACGGTCCTCTGAGACGGCGGTCCTCTGAGACGGTGGTCCTCTGAGACGGTGGTCCTCTGAGACGGTGGTCCTCTGAGACGGTGATCCTCTGAGATGGCGGCCCTCTGAGACAGCGATCCCTGAGATGGTGGTCCCCTGAGGTCCCCTGAGGTGGTCCCCTGAGGCGGTGGTCCTCTGAGAAATGGTTGTCCTCTGAGATGGTGGTCCTCTGAGACGGTGGTCCTCTGAGACGGTGGTCCTCTGAGACGGTGGTCCTCTGAGACGGCGGTCCTCTGAGACGGTGGTCCTCTGAGACGGTGGTCCTCTGAGACGGCGGTCCTCTGAGACGGCGGTCCTCTGAGACGGTGGTCCTCTGAGATGGTGGTCCTCTGAGATGGTGGTCCCCTGAGATGGTGGTCCTCTGAGACGGTGGTCCCCTGAGACAGGTCCTCTGAGACGGTGGTCCCCTGAGGTCCTCTGAGGCGGCGGTCCTCTGAGGCGGTGGTCCACAGCAGTGTCCTCTGAGACGGCGGTCCTCTGAGACGGTGGTCCTCTGAGACAGTTGTCCTCTGAGATGGTGGTCCTCTGAGACGGTGGTCCCCTGAGACGGTGGTCCTCTGAGACGGTGGTCCTCTGAGACGGTGGTCCCCTGAGACGGTGGTCCTCTGAGACGGTGGTCCTCTGAGACGGTGGTCCCCTGAGACGGTGGTCCTCTGAGACGGTGGTCCTCTGAGACGGTGGTCCTCTGAGACGGTGGTCCTCTGAGACGGTGGTCCTCTGAGACGGTGGTCCTCTGAGACGGTGGTCCTCTGAGACGGTGGTCCTCTGAGACGGTGGTCCTCTGAGATGGCGGTCCTCTGAGACGGTCCTCTGAGACGGTGGTCCTCTGAGACGACGGTCCCCTGAGACGGTGGTCCTCTGAAACGGTGGTCCCCTGAGACGGTGGCCCCCTGAGACGGTGGTCCTCTGAGATGGTGGTCCTCTGAGACGGTGGTCCTCTGAGACGGTGGTCCTCTGAGACGGTGGTCCTCTGAGACGGTGGTCCTCTGAGATGGCGGTCCTCTGAGACGGCGGTCCTCTGAGACGGCGGTCCTCTGAGACGGCGGTCCTCTGACATGGTTGTCCTCTGAGGTGGTGGTCCTCTGAGACGGCGGTCCTCTGAGACGGCGGTCCCCTGAGGCGGTGGTCCTCCTCTGGGATGGTGGTCCTCTGAGGCGGTGGTCCTCTGAGGTCTCTGAGGCGGTCCTCTGAGGCTGAGATGGTGGCCCCCTGAGGCGGTGGTCCTCTGGGCGGCTGTCCTCTGAGGTCCCCTGAGATGGTGGTCCTCTGAGGCGGCGGTCCTCTGATGGCTGTCCTCTGAGATGATGGTCCCCTGAGGCGGCGGTCCTCTGAGGCAGTGGTCCCCTGAGGCGGTGGTCCCCTGAGGATGGTGCTCCCCTGAGAGGCGGTGATCCTCTGAGATGGCGGCCCTCTGATGATGGTCCCTGGGCGATCCCCTGAGGTGGTCCCCTGAGATGGTCCCCTGAGGCGGTGGTCCTCTGAGATGGCGGTCCTCTGAGACGGCGGTCCTCTGAGACGGTGGTCCCCTGAGACGGTGGTCCCCTGAGACGGTGGTCCCCTGAGACGGTGATCCTCTGAGATGGCGGCCCTCTGAGACGGCGATCCCCTGAGACGGCGGTCCCCTGAGACGGCGGTCCTCTGAGACGGCGGTCCTCTGAGATGGTGGTCCTCTGAGACGGTGGTCCTCTGGTGGTCCTCTGAGACGGTGGTCCTCTGAGATGGTGGTCCTCTGAGATGGTGGTCCTCTGAGACGGTGGTCCTCTGAGATGGTGGTCCTCTGAGATGATGGTCCTCTGAGGCGGCGGTCCTCTGAGACGGTGGTCCTCTGAGATGGTGGTCCTCTGAGATGATGGTCCTCTGAGGCGGCGGTCCCCTGAGACGGCGGTCCCCTGAGACGGTGGTCCCCTGAGACGGTGGTCCTCTGGGATGGTGGTCCTCTGAGACCTCTCGGACTGTGGTCCTCTGAGATGGTGGTCCCCTGAGGTCTGAGACGGTGGTCCTCTGAGATGGTGGTCCCCTGAGATGATGGTGGTCCTCTGAGACGGTGGTCCTCTGAGATGGTGGTCCTCTGAGACGGTGGTCCTCTGAGATGGTGGTCCTCTGAGACGGTGGTCCTCTGAGATGGTGGTCCTCTGAGACGGTGGTCCTCTGAGATGGTGGTCCTCTGAGATGGTGGTCCTCTGAGACGGTGGTCCTCTGAGACGGCGGTCCCCTGAGACGGCGGTCCCCTGAGACGGCGGTCCCCTGAGATGGTGGTCCCCTGAGACGGTGGTCCTCTGAGATGGTGGTCCTCTGAGACGGTGGTCCTCTGAGACAGTGGTCCTCTGAGATGGTGGTCCTCTGAGATGGTGGCCCTCTGAGATGGCGGTCCTCTGAGACGGCGGTCCTCTGAGATGGTGGTCCTCTGAGACAGTGGTCCTCTGAGACGGTGGTCCCCTGAGATGGTGGTCCTCTGAGACGGTGGTCCTCTGAGATGGTGGTCCTCTGAGATGGTGGTCCTCTGAGACGGCGGTCCTCTGAGACGGCGGTCCTCTGAGACGGTGGTCCTCTGAGACGGTGGTCCTCTGAGATGGTGGTCCTCTGAGACGGTGGTCCTCTGAGACGGTGGTCCTCTGAGATGGTGGTCCTCTGAGACGGTGGTCCTCTGAGATGGTGGTCCTCTGAGACGGTGGTCCTCTGAGGCGGCGGTCCTCTGAGGCGGCGGTCCTCTGAGGCGGCGGTCCTCTGAGGCGGCGGTCCTCTGAGGCGGTGGTCCTCTGAGGCTGGATGGTCCTCTGAGGTCCTCGGTGGTCCTCTGAGATGGTGGTCCTCTGATGGTCCTCTGGCGGTCCCTGAGATGGTGGTCCTCTGAGACGGTGATGGTGGTCCTCTGAGATGGTGGTCCTCTGAGACGGTGGTCCTCTGAGACGGTGGTCCTCTGAGACGGTGGTCCTCTGAGAGATGGTGGTCCTCTGAGACGGTGGTCCTCTGAGACGGTGGTCCTCTGAGACGGTGGTCCTCTGAGACGGTGGTCCTCTGAGACGGTGGTCCTCTGAGACGGTGGTCCTCTGAGACGGTGGTCCTCTGAGACGGTGGTCCTCTGAGATGGTGGTCCTCTGAGATGGTGGTCCTCTGAGACGGTGGTCCTCTGGTGGTCCTCTGAGATGGTGGTCCTCTGAGATGGTGGTCCTCTGAGATGGTGGTCCTCTGAGATGGTGGTCCTCTGAGATGATGGTCCTCTGAGACGGTGGTCCTCTGAGATGGTGGTCCTCTGAGACGGTGGTCCTCTGAGATGACGGTGGTCCTCTGAGATGGTGGTCCTCTGAGATGGTGGTCCTCTGAGACGGCGGTGGTGGTCCTCTGAGAGAGGTGGTCCTCTGAGACGGTGGTCCTCTGATGGTCCTCTGAGACGGTGGTCCTCTGAGACGGTGGTCCTCTGAGACGGTGGTCCTCTGAGACGGTGGTCCTCTGGGAGGTTCTGCTGCCGGCAGAGAACAGTTCGGCCACTGCTCTGGTACTTTTAGCTTTCTGAACTTTGTCCTTTTTCAAGTCAGCTGGAGGCTGCCTCAGCCCTCAAAGAGCTTCCAGGTGTGAGAGATGTGTGAGCCAGACCCCGATGGTCATGCTGAGAGGGAGAGAGGGGAGGGAGGGTTAGAGTTTGCAGCTGGAGAGCCTCCCAGAGTATGGACAGCCTCTGTGGTTTCTTCCTGAATGTGGGACTTGTGGCACTGCCCTGTGAATACATCTTGCATGGTGGGCTATTTGCAGCCACCTGTCCTTATACTCGAGGTAAGGGGACCTGGGGCTCTGAGTATTCATTGTGTTCTTCCGTCCTGCCCCCCACCTCCCACCATGCTTAGCAAGAACCAGACACCAAGCAGCTGTCCAAAGAGAGCTTCCAAACGACTGTCATGGTTTGCATAAAGCCAAGAGGATTCTCAAGATAGGGAACGTTTGTTCCTAACACGGGGAACATCTTGGGCAACTGGCCCTTAGTGCTTGGGAGTAACCTCAGGAGTGAGAGGCCAGGGTGGAGGGGGGCTGGCCTCATGTAAAAAGAAGGTGGTAGGCCAAAATTCGAGCCTCAGTGCCCGTTACATTTTTATGGCTGTGCAGCTGTGTTGATCTGTTTACTGCACTTTGACTGTCGCTCTTAGGGTAGAGCCAGAAAGCAGTTACATCAGACACATCCTGATGTTCAAGGTTTGCAAGTTTGAGGCTGGGGTGTGGCTCAGTGGTAGAGAGTTTGCCCAGTATGCACAAGGCCCTGGCTTTGACTCCCTACCCCCAACACACATTCATTTATTAGAACTTGGTAACCAAAGTATATGGGAAACACTTTCCTCTTGATGGAGCTTGAATGAGGTGACTTTGTGGAAGGGAAATGGAGACTGGTCAAGGCAGGAAGACGAAAGACCCTGGAGTTTAACTGAATTCCATTCAACCTTATAGATGGCAAGTCCGGCTTTCTATGGGTGCATCTATGGAATCTCGTCTGATTGCCTGAAGGTCTAATGGAGAAACTATGGACCTGTACCCGCTGGGTATGTTTAATGAATCGTGGCAGAGCTGAGGTGTCTAAGCTACAGTGGGCCTTGGAACACATTGACCATTCGAGTAAAGACACCGAGAGTGTAAGTATTTAGTCTGTAGAAGTCTCAAACATCATGAACATTCCCAGCTGAAATAAGGAGGCCTGGACACTTCATATTAAGAAGGGATTCTAATCTGAGAGATGATCTGATGGAGAAGTGTGGCCACACTAAGAAGTGAGCATTGTGCTCTGATCAAGAGAAACGATGGCACTGAAATATCTTGGATAGAGGGGCTGACAGCACTGGACCAAGCCTCAGGCTTTTGTATTAGGAGAGCCCTTTTCGAGGCTGATCCTGCACTAGCTTGGCTCGGGTAATCACAGGTCTGGGACCATCACATTAGGGATGAGAGAAGGGATGAGGACTGCTTGGCCTTGGGGAGAGGGCATAAGCGGAACATCTCTCAGTAGGTTCTCAAGGCACAAACTGATCCAAGGGTTGGGTATGTGTATTTTGATTGGAAATTCCAGACAACACTGGAAGGGGTCCTAGTGAGGGAGATAAAATGGGGAAGGTGGCCAGCAACCTTGAGTAACTGAAGATTTGATGCAGTGGGATGCAAAATATATTTTAGTTACCCCATCCTTCCAGGGGGTTGGGGCATGACCTGTATGGCAACACCCGTCTATCTTTGGGGCTGTGCCCAGGGGTTTTCCCAAGGACACAAAGACAGAGGTGCCAGGTAATGGAGGCCTTGGTGAGCAGGGCCCCACACATGTGTCAAGGCTACAGTCCTTAGGAATTTGACCATGACATTAAGGGAACTTGGGATGATAGGAAAGAGTGTTTTTTTCCCATTTTCAAATGTGCATGTGTATGTCTGTGCATGTTTGCAAGTGTGCAGACATGTGTGTATGTGTGTGTGTGTGTGTGTGTGTGTGTGTGTGTGTGTTTGTGTCTGTATGAGGTCGTGGTTTGTATTATGAATCGTCTCAACACTCTTCCTCCTTATTCATTTAGGCAGGGTCCCTCAGTCAAACTCAGAGCTCTCCGAAATGGCTTGCCTCACTCGTCAGCTTGGTCTGAGGATCCCCTGTCTCTGCCTGCAGAGGCTGAAATTACAGGTGGGCCACCATACCCACCCGATGTTCACGTGCGTCCTGAAGATCCAAATTCCATCCCTCCTGTTTAGGGGGCTTTGCAAAGCAACATCCCCTTCAGCCACAGAGGCTGGAGGGCCAGAGCTTTGGGGATGCTGTGGAGGGATGTTGACTTGGCAGGAGCTGTTGAAAAGAAAGGCTCATTGCCCTTTTCTAGGTCTAAGGAGCTCTATTTTCTATATGGGAGCCCAGGGACTAGGGCTTGCTAACTGCTGCTTAGTGGTGATGTTGAAGGGCTGGCACTGTCACTTCTCAGAACATGAGGTCACACTATGTGTCTTGTTCTACCTGTGCCTAGAAACGCCTGCAGTGACTTTGGGGTCCAGGCTGCCATCTCCTTCACGCTGAGCCTCAGCTCTGCTGAGGACTTCAAATAATGACTGAGTTCTACAACAGTTCCCTGGGGCAAATGACTCCATTTAAGATACGGTGGGGTCCTGAAGTCCCTCCCATGCCTTCCTCCTCCTCCCTCCCGTCGCACCATCACCCTACTACCCCCATATTGGAGCTTGGCAGCTCAGGATGGAAACAGCTCATTATTTTGCTGTAGTTGACTTGAAATCTGAAATCAATCCCGTATCAGATATTCAGCCTACCGTTCGGTAAGGTGTTTCAAAGGTGCCTTAGCGTTCAGAAATGACACTGCGTTTCCTAATTATGAAATCCTGTCGTCGCTGCTCAGGCTAGGATGACTTGGCTGCAGGGTTTTCCTTTTGTCTCCTTCCCAAGGTTTAGCATACAGTGCGATTATTTTAAAATTGCTTTGGAAGTGTGTATTCCACCAATGAACTATGATGGTGCTTATTTCTGAAGTGTGGAGGCAATTTGAGAGGAAGGATAATTTAGCAGAGACTCTGGGGCCGTGGGAAACCTTGGACCACTACCTCCTTCACACTAGAGCTGATGAAACCACTCACTGTGGAGCCTGTAGCTCTGCCCTTCTTGCTTGAATCTAACTGGTCAAAATCATGCACAATGTGGAGACTGTAAGGGACTTCTGGGAGGAAAGATGACAACAGGGACAGGAAGTTAGCACAAGGGTTAACCCAAGTGCTTCCTGGAACTTAGGAACCTTCCAGTCAGATCCCTGTAAACCCCAAAACCAACATGATGGGATTGGCCCATGGGAAGTCCAAGGCTTTGCTTATTCAGGGACTGGTAGGTGGATGCTTTTCGAGCAGTGGGATTACTGAGTTGAGGATCTTTCAATTGACTGCTAATCATGGGTGAGACAATTACATTCTGTAGGCTAGGTAGCCTATAGGCAGAAGTGATTTGGTGTCTAATGAGGGCTTGCCTCTTGCTGGGTCCTCTTGTAGAAGGGACGAATGATATCTGTGTGTGCATGTGCATGTGTATGTGCTTGTATGTTTGTGCCAGTGTGTTTATGTGTGCTTGTGTATGTGTTTATGTGTGTGTACATGTATATGTGTATATTTGTGTGTGTGTGATTATGTTTATGTATATGCATGTGTGTTTATGTATGTATGTACGTGTTGAAGGTACTACTAATCCCTTTCATGGCATAGCTGCCACCATGACCTAATTACCTTAGAGGCCCACAACCACATATCATTTTACTGGGAATCAGGTTTTAGTCAGGGATTCTGGAGGCAGGGCAAACAGGGATATTTAGCCTAGAGTAGCAGCGAGCTATGGATACACCCTAAGGCATAATGAATTACAGAAAGATGACATAGTGCAAAAGAAATCAGAGACCTACTCTCTGGTCCTACTGTGAGATCAGACAATGCTACCTTGACATAGATAGCAGAAGAATTGCCACCTCCAAGGAGGTCATGGAATAGAACATGCTAGAACATTCTATGGTGATGCAAAATGTTCTCTATTCTAATTAGGGGTGCTGTTCCCAAAGCATATACATTTATCACCACAAATTGACTATGGCATTAACAGAAAGCATTGTGGTGACTTCCTATTTCCACAGGTGAATGGCAATGGCAACTCACAGCCCATGGGAGCAGATGAGGGGCCAGCGGGTGACACGGCTCCCATAGGAGGCACTGCTCAAGACTGTGTGCCCTTCGTTTCTGTTAATGAATTCATCACATCTGCTGCCCATTCCTAAGTCATCCTAGCGATGAGCTAAACACTCCCTTCTCAGGAGGCAACCTTGACTGGCGAGTACAGTGAAATCTATCTGCAGCCTGCCCCATTCATACCTGGGCAAAGAAGTGCCTGTCAGAGAGAGCAGAAAGTCAAGCCCTTGGGGACAGACACTGAAGGCAGACAAGGGCCTGTGGGGGCTGCTGTGGCGGTCTTCTCGTCTTGGTTAAGATCATATGTCCCAAGGAAACTTTCTATATTTTTCCTCTTCCTGCCGTCTTTTCTTTTTCCGTTGGGTAGCAAGGACCTCTTCACATTGAGAAATTATGAATATGCAGAAGAGATGGTATGAGACCACTCACTGTCTCTGAACTGAGGCCAGTTGAATTCCTGGGACTCGAGTCTCTGGTACATTTCCTGCATTTTCAGTGGTACCTGAAATAGAATGTGCTTCATCTGAAATGTAAAACATAGTAGAAAGTTCACCCTGGTCTCCATGCAGGCGAGGGATCCCAAGTCTGATGTGTGTGTGTGTGTGTGTGTGTGTGTGTGTGTGTGTGTGTGTGTGTGTGTGTGTATGTAATGCTTTTACCCTCTCCATTCCTTCTAAATACTACTTTGCTAAGCCACAGATGGGATAATGTGATAAGAAGATGCATTAATATCTTACCCATAATATTCTACCTTGACTTCCCTCACAGGTCAGGAGGACATGCTCATGGCATCATCTAGGCATACACCTCCATTCTTGAGAAAGTCTTTCCCATAATTAAGATTATGTCAGCAGGTCTCTTGCAGAGCCCAGTGGCTAGATACTCCCTGAAGCACAGCTCGGTGAGACAACACCTGGTCTTGGAACAAAGCTTCCTTCTCTAACAGTACTGTCCCCACCCCATCCCTTACTCAATGGAGGCTAGAGAAAGGTGGGCTACTGGCTAGGGAACTGTATGCACTGATGCTTCACAGTCCCCTGGGGTCTCCTGGATGGTGGATGTGTGCATAGGAGATGTTTCTGAGTCTAAAACTAATGCTTCCTATGTTCATAATTTCTGGGGGAAGCTCATCTTGAGTGTAAGACTGAGTCCAGTGTCTTCTCTCCTGTGCTCCACATGCCTGAGTGATCAAGATCGTACAGTGTGGCACCTGGACTGTTGTACCTGTCACTGTGGTCCCCGAGCGACTCCTCTGTCTGGGTTCCGTGAAGTCACTGTGGTCTAGGGGTCACTATTTTGTTGTTGGTGGCCTTAGCCAAGTGTCTCCTCCTCTGTCTTGTTGCATTCAGTTATAGAAATAATAGCAGGGGCTGGAGAGATGGATCACTTGTCACCAAGGCTGATAACCTGAGTTCAGTCCCTGGAACCCACATGGTACAAGGAAAAAACTGATTCTCACAAGTTACACACACATACACATTCACACACACACACACACACACACACACACACACACACACACACACACACGCACACCTCAATCCGTGAATCAATCAATGGATGTAATAAAAAATTAACAATGGGACTGGAGAGATGGCTCGGTGACTAAGATCACTTGCTGCTCACGTAGAGGAACCAGGCTCTGTTTCCAGCGCCCACCTAGTGGCTCACAACCATCTGTAACTGTACTTCCAGGGAACCTGACATCATATTCTCATCTTTATGGGCGGGCTCTTTCCCACATGTGGTGCCTATAAACTCACACGGGCACACACAAATACACCTAAATTAAAAATTTAACCTTCCAAAATAAGACAGCAGCTGATGTTTGATGTTGAGTGCTGACCCTGGATCAAACACATTTTTTTTCTTTTTTCTTTTTTTCGGAGCTGGGGACCGAACCCAGGGCCTTGCGCTTGCTAGGCAAGCGCTCTACCACTGAGCTAAATCCCCAACCCGGATCAAACACATTTTAAGAGAGTTTCCAGGATGAACTCATCCAATTCACAGAAGAGCCCTTAGGAGCTTGGCACAACCATTATCTTCCCAGAAGGGTTAAGTTGCCCAAATAACAGCTGGTGGAACTGCCGAGTGGGCTGTGCTGCCTCTAGGGGGTGATTCTGATCTTTCTCATCCTGGCTTGTGGGCGTGAATGACGTCAAGGATGTGTGGAAGATGTGTAACTGCCCTGTGGTTGGTGTGTGTGATTATTCTGTGGTATTTTTATCTCAGGTTCTGTGAACCTGAAGCCCATATCTTTCTGCCCAGCTCCTGAATTCAGCCTTCTCCACCCTCTGTCTCCTTCGTTTTCACCGCTCCTGTCTTAGACCGCCTCAGATCTTTGATTTGTGAACAGCCAATTTCACTGGCTAATTTACACACGAGCATTAAAGATTGATGCTGGCTTAATGCAATGGTCTCCGTCTGCTGACGTTAGGCAGCGTCTTCTCCGGTTCCCACTGGCCTTGTGCTCAGTGAGACGTCTCGGTGAGGACAAACTTCAGGAGCTGGGGAGATGGCTTAACTGGTAGTGTTTGCCCCATAAACGTAAGGATCCAAGGTCAGACCCTCAGCACCTATGGAAAAAAGGCAGGCGTGGTTCTGTGTACCTGTCAATCTGGTGCTGGGAGCAGGACGGGGGCTCTGCAATCTAGCTGAATTGTCGAGCTCTAGACTCACTGTGAGATTCCGTCTCAAAAACCCAAGTGGAGAGTGTCTAAGGATGACACCAGACATTGAACTTTAGCTTCACAAGCATGCACACGCATGTATGTGTTTCCCACATATGGGCTGACATACACACACACACACACACACACACACACACACACACACACACACTTCATCGCCTAGCTACTTCTTTTGTACATTTCTATTCTTCATATGTGAAAGCTAATCCACAGGGATTATTTGTTTTTTTGTATTTTTTTTTAATCTTGTCAGTTTCAGAAGAAATTCTCTTTATAATCATCCTAGTAGGTCTCCATGTTTCTGAAGGTCCTTGAAGAAAGCCATTGTCTCTCCTCAAGGGGGAACAGAGCAGAGTGTGTCAGAATGGTGGGGCAAGGGGGTATGATTCTGCAATGGTTCATGTCCTCTTCTGGGTTTTGAGTCTGGCCTGTTCTTCCCTGGGGACCGTTGAAGAGACAAGCATGGGTGACCTCAGAGTCTGAAGGCATTGTGAGTGGCCAGCTTGACATGGAGAAGTGCCTGGCTGGGGCTGCTAGGGAAGGGAATCACGATGCCCACGAGCCTTGACTGTTGTCATGTCAAATGTGTTCTGGGCCCTGTCTTGTTGTGGATGTATTCCTGTACTCAGACGCCAGCCAGGCCTGGGTAAGTATGGCACTGAGTCTGTGGCTTATAGAGAACTACTCCTGCTGCTCTTGGCAGCTAGGGAAGTGAGGGAGAGGGAGAGGATGGAGAGAGAGAGAGGAGAGAGAGAGAGAGAGAGAGAGAGAGAGAGAGAGAGAGAGAGAGAGAGAGAGAGAGAGAGAGAGAGAGAGAGAGAGAGAGAGAGAGAGACCAACTGTGAATGCCTGGGCTATCCACCTCTTCCCTTTTCCTTCTTCTTTATTCCATCTGGGCCTCCAACGGATGGGCCATCCCTCTTCAGTCCTCTCTAGAAACACTTCACGGACACAGGCGGAAAGGTACTTCACTGATCTCTGTGGCAATATTAGCCATTATAGGTAGGGAACATGAGATGTAAGTCTTTTTTTTTTTTAAACTTTATATATTACAGATTAGTCCAAAGGCCTAGGACCGAGCCTGCCTCACACTAGATACGAAATAGTTAGTGAATGAGTCATGAATAAACACCTCATCGTTTCTATGCAGATTGTACTATGGAAGGGGAAATTCTGATAAGTATAAGCTATAGTTCCTGCCTCTGAAGAAGTCCTAGCCTAGAAGAAGAGACGGTAAGGGATCAAGAATTCCTCACGTGTCTCCCTTTATTATGTGGGGCCTCACCCCACCTTTCTTATTGGCTGTCTTGAATTCAACACCTTCGTATGCCAATTTTTGTGTCTCCAGCTCCAGCTCAGATCTTGTCTAGGTCCAGCCCACCTGTACCACTGCCACCCAGCATCCCCCTCACACTGGCCACATCCAGGCAGACATACCACCAAATGCTCCCATCATGCACCACTTCCCATCTTCTCTGTTTCATTGTTGACATCATTTAATGCCCAACTATGAGGTTGCCTCCATTCTATACCAACAAACGACAAGCTCTCCTCCTGCTTCCTGTCCTGGCAGTGCACCCTGATGGACTCCTGGCTGTTTGTCCGTGGAAGGCCTCCATGGAGCAAGCCTAGGGTTGCATCCGAGAGGAAGATAGCCAAGATCCCTGATCTCACATGCCAACAGGATCCACACTACTACATGTTACCCTGGCCTTACTGGCTTTCAACCTTCCAACATGTTTCAATGCCTGTCCTACTTCTCTTTAGCCTGTTTGGGTCATAGCTCTCTTTCAGAATTTGATGGAGGCTGAATTCATTCATACGGTGTCCTTATAATTTGAAGGGACAGGACACTAAAGTCTGAAGGTAGTAGATATAAAATTCCAGAACCGTGGTTAAGTTTCTGTGTGTGTGTGTGTGTGTGTGTGTGTGTGTGTGTGTGTGTGTGTGTGTGTGTGTGACACAAGGCTGTTTGTTGTTAGACCTGTCACCTTTTGCCCCACCTTAGCTCTAGTCATGTCTGTTGGTCTCACTCTGAACTCTTTGGGGTTTCCATTAAAGGTCATCTATTTGATCAGTGACGAAGGGCCTAGTCCTTTAAATTGTACATCACCAGAGTGAAAAGGACAGGGTCAATCCTCAGCTGGACTTTGCCTTCCAATCCCAAGCCATTCTGTTTTTAGAATGCACTGTCCTAGTACCAATGCTCACTTCAAAGTTCAACTCAGGCATCCTTCCTGGAAACTTCTGGAACCAGCCTGTCTCTCCACATTGGCTTTCTGCAAGATCTCCTGGGTTACCATTATCTCCTTGAAAACATTATAGGATATCAATTTGTTTGTAGAGCTGTTCCTCCTACTGAAGTATAGGCTTTTTGGTGTGATTTGGTTTCACTATGTGTTTGGTGTATGCATAGGCCTATATGTGTCCACCAGAGTGCAAGCAACTGCATGTGTGTGAGTGTACATGCATCTGTGTATATGTTTATGTGTATGTTTATGCATATATGTGGTGTGAGCCAGTGTGGTATAAGCCAGTGTGCATGCATGTGTCTATATGTGTATGTGTGTGTCAGTGTGCAAGCACGTGTGTGCACATGTGTGCCACTGTGTATATCTGTGTGTCAGAGTATATGCATGTGTTGGGAGGGGTTGGGGGTGAGAGGGGGTGGGGGTGGGTGGTGAGTTGTGAGGTCAGAGGTCAACTTCTGGCATCTTCCTTTTTGCTCTCCATCTTTGGATGGAGACGGACTCTCCCTGAACCTGGAGTTTGCCTTTTCAGCTGGACTAGCAGGCCAGAGAGTCCTAGCATCTGTGCCCCCCGCCCCCCAGCACCACAGTGACAAGCATGCTTGGCCAGGTCTGGCTTTTTATGTGGATGCTGGGGATCTAAATTCAGGTCAGGTCCTCATGCTCCTGCAGCAGGCACTTTACCCACTAAGCCACCCCTAAGTTATGGGGTTTTTTTAATAGGAAAGGAACAGCTTGTTTTGATTGTCTCCCTGGTGCCTGGTACCAACTGGTATTTACCGGATGAGCATGAATAAGTGAGGAAGGGCAGGTACGGCCTCCTCAGGGGAGGCTCCAAGCACTGCTCTGTGCTGCTTTTCTGTGCCTTAGGAGGGGCTGCTGGAACAGATGACCTGTGGCTCAGACATTTACTTTTCAAGATTTTGGAGCCTGAAATTCTGAGGTCGGGGTGTTATGCCATTGGTGCTTGGTGAGAGTCCCTCTTTCTGGTTTTCAGGTCATCAGCTTCTTGGTATACCCTCCCACTCTGCCTTTTGAGGAAAGCCTTTTATTAGCATATATTAATCGTTCATGATCATGGCATTTTATGAGGTCCCTATCAACCCTGAATGCCCTCAGATGCCATGCAAGCTGGAGTTTTCTATCTGGGTAGCGAATGAAACAAGGCATGAGGTCTTAGGGTGGCCTCCAGGGGCCATCTCTAGCCCCAGCCCAATACACAATTTGTTATGACATTTTCATGTAACATATTTTGATCATATTCATTCCCTACCCTCTCCAGTCCCCTCCTACCTGCACTGTGTGGACTCCTCTCTCTTCCCTAGTATCCCCTCTGCTTTGGTATCTTTTTGTTGTTGTTGTGGCACCAACGAGTCTAATTAAGGTTGCTTTCAGGACTGTGGGTAAGGGGTCACTTACAAGGGCATGGACCACTTACCAATGGCTGTGCCACTGAGGAATATGTCTCTTCCTCCTCCAGCACCTCTCCTTCTTCCTTTACTTGGGCACCTATTCCATCTTGGGACTCCTCCCTCACGGTCTTGTGCAAACCTAATTACTTCTCAAATTCCCCACCAGAATACCATCACATTGAAAATTCGGGCAAACATTTATTGCTAGGAAGTAGCTGATGGTGGGGCTTCTGAAGGTGTCGGGTGAAGGATAAAGGTCTCTCCAGAACCACAAATCTTACAAGAACTGCTGGGATGTGTTACAGGGCTTTGACCTCCACCGCCAGCAGGATCTGAATACTTTGTGGTCAGGACAAAGGGCAGTGGGGGAAGAAACAGGGCCCAAAGACAGGCTGGCCTTGGGGTCAGACACCAGTTCTGCCAGGTCTTACCTTGCAGGATACTTAGTAAGCATGACCCTCTCTCTTCACCTGCTCCAGCAGCAGGTGTGATTAGATGCTCTGCGGGATGCTGTTCCGTGCTCTTTTTCCTACCTGACACGGCGTTTCTGCTGTAGGTTTACACCTGCAGTTTCTTTAAGAGCCAGAGATTTAGTGGGCTGGGGCTAGAGATGGCCCCTGGAGGCCACCGTAACACCTCACACCTTGTTTCATTTGCTACCTAGATAGAAAACTCCAGCTAGCATGGCATTTGAGGGCATTCGGGGTTGATAGGGACCTCAGATGTCATCAGGGCTTTGACTGCTGGTAATTAGGCCCCAAGCGATGGCTGGCTACACCATCTCCAGCTGTTTGCCTCATGTCATCTTGGCTATAACTCTCTTGCTGTCTTTGTACAGAGCTGCTGGCTGTGATCTTCCTGCTGGGGCCCAGCCCCTTATGAGATGGAGCTGTGGGAGGGTAGGAGAGCATGTGAGTCACAAAGGCTGCTGGACTCACAGACTGATGCTTTAAACAAAATTGTTGAAAGAAGGTAGAGGGAAGTGGGGAGAATCTTGCACGGGGCTCCAACCCACTCACAGCCCTGCTGGAGTGTCACGGCTGCTGCCCTGCATCCCACAACAGTGAGGGCAGGTGGCTGCTTCTATTTCACCCAGAAACAAGGGACTTGGCAGAGACAGTCTGAGGAACTAGTCTATATCTTCGATCCAAGACTCATTGGTGGCTATGGGCTTAAGTCATCTATGGAAGTGGTTCTTAACTTCTGGTTCATGGCCCTCAGGTATCCTGCATATCAGATATTTACATTACCATCCATAACAGTAGCAAAATTACGGTTAGGAAGCAGCAACGAAACAGTTTTATAGGTGGGGGTCACCGGAACATGAGGAATCATATTAAACGTCATAGCATCAGGAAGGTTGAGAGCCGCTGGTCTGTAGGTTCAGAACCCACTTTGCTGCGTTCATTGCTCTTCTTGCTGCTGTGACAGAATGCCTGACAGAAGGGACCTAAGGAAGGAAACATTTATTTAGCTCACAGTTGGAGGGTTTAGACGACCATGGCAGGGAAGGTATGGAGGCACAGGCGAGAAGCAGTCTCGCCCATCTACAGTCAGGAAGGAGAGAGAGAGAGAGAGAGAGAGAGAGAGAGAGAGAGAGAGAGAGAGAGAGAGAGAGAGAGAGAGAGAGAGAAAGAGAGAAGAGGGAGGGAAAAGGAGGAAGGAGGGAGAGGAGAGAGAGAGAGAGAGAGAGAGAGAAGAAAAGAGAGGAGAGAGAGAGAGAGAGAGAGAGAGAGAGAGAGAGAGAGACTGTACTCAGATTGCTTGCTCCTTGTTTGCCCCCCCCTCCCCCTTTAATTGCATTCTTGCAACCAGGCTATGTAATGGCATAGCCTACTCAGTGCGGATACATCTTCCTACCTCATCCAACCCAGTCTAGAACTCCCTCAGAGGCACGCCAGAGGTGTGCCGCCTACGCGATTCTAGAGGTTGACAAGTTGATAATAACACAGACGTCCTTTGACCTGCCTTTCTGTAGCACATCTAATGTCACTGGAAAAGAAATGCCCCTGGGCTTCAGGAGTGCGAGAGGTGGCTGGGTGAGAAGCCTGGAAGGAAGCCACACTCGGGGAGAGGAAGGGCCTGGTGTAGAAGTTGGAGCCCGTACCTTCAGGCTGTGGACCTTCCTCTGCAGCCCACACTCTGCACCACAGACTCATTCTGTGGACGTAAGACTTAGGGACTACTGTGAACACTGATACCAAAGGTTAAAGAAACTCCTCGGGTTGTTGGGCAAACACCTTGGTTTTGACCCAGGCTTGTGACTACATTGATGTGAAAAGTCTTAGAACCACAGCGTTAGAGTCTCCTGGTATAACGGGGAGGTGAATCCTGCTTTTAACACAGACGGCAGGTCTTAGGAAATTTTTATTGTTTAAGAAAACAGATCTAGGTTATTTGGTCCGTGTAGGTGAGGAGTTTTAGCTCTTCTCCTCCTAATGGTGTTTGCAGGAGGATGTTTGTAGAGATTGTAGGAAAAGCAGTGAAAAGGAGCAAAACCTCCCTTGAACATTATAACCATCTTGTCCACATTCACCAAAAATATATTTTACTTGTTGACTCTTAGTTTCCAACCAGGACAGTTTTCCTGCCCTCTATATCTTTCTCTCTACATTTCCAATATCAATTTTCTCCATAATGCTCGTTTCTAGAAACCCAACTCCTTATTTACCCCATGATGAATAGCAACAGAGTATATGGGCCCAGACCAACACAACACTCCAGGCTTGGCATCACCTTGTCATTGGTCCCATCATACAGCTAGCTACTCAGCTGAACCTTAACCTTACATCAGGAAGCCATCACAGGAACTAATGCGAGGAAAAAAGACGGACCTGGGGCTTTCTTTCTTGCTTGGTTTGTCGAGCAGTCGGAAAGTAAGGACTGAAGTATATGTGCCCAGCAAATGACTGGCTGTGAACGGAATGCTCTAACGCCAGCTCTCATGGATGTCACTCTGAAAAGAAATTCTGTATTCTAAAGGTATCAGACCTAAACTTCTTCATCTAGTAAGAGGTTTGGCATTTAGAACATGCAGTAGAAGCAATTCCACACCCTTACAATTTAATTGGAATATTTGGGGATGTACACTGGGGTCACAGATTTAGGAGAGTTCTTTGCTCTTCCAGGGCAACTTTGTTATTTTTTTATTGGATATTTTTGTTTACATTTCAAATGTTATCCCCCTCACCCAACCACCCTTCCCACCTCCCCTGATCCACGGCATGTGTGGAGGTATTTTTGTTGGATTTTCTAGATTGGGCACGGGCTGGTTCCCTATAAGCTGTATCTGGGTCAGGTAGGTATTGTCTCTTTTAACATGCACAGCTGCTGGTAACCGTGTAAGGGCATCAAGCTGTACTTATCCATAGATAGATCATGAGCATGGCAGTAAAGAAATGTGCTCGACAGTGAAAGGGGAAGATGTGTCTGTAACATCCTTTGTGAAGCTTCAGCCAAACTCCCTGGAAGACCTTGAGCTGTTAATAATGAGGCTGGTTCATGAGTCCTCTTCTCTGTCTCTACCTCTGTGACCCCAGGTGTTCAAGAGGGTGGCTTTCAAGTGTCCCCTTTGTGCATCTCCCCATACAAATTAACTCAAGGACTATGAAGTCTATTGTGATATAAAAAAGAGAGCCTTCAGAGAGATGCAGGAGGGAGCCTTCCAATGCATGGGTAGGTATTTCTCTCTGCCTCCCTGGCAGCTGGTAGGAGGCAGCAGGACACAATGGGAAAGTCTGTGTTGGCTGCTACTTGCCAGTCACAGAGCCAGTGACATTTTGGCAGACACCTTCTTGGGGGAGGAAAGTCAAAAACCCTGATTTGTGAAGTTTGCCAGCTTCCACGGTAGAAATATTCCCATCGTGTCCAATTTCCAATAGTCAGTGACTTAATAGGTTGAAAACTTCTTGAAAGTGTAATAGGCTCTGGTAGGCAGCAGGCATTGCCTAGAACTCCACTTAACTCTTCTTTCCCCAAAGATAGTTCCTATCTCTATCTTGATGTATCTAGGCTGGTATGAACACATGGTGGTAGGCCAAGTGGCAGACCACCATGGTGCTCGGAGCTCAGAGTTCACAGTAAATGTTCGTACTTCTAATGACTCAAGAACAAAGCCATACATAGACCATTACCCACTCACTCACTCTACATTTATTAAACACATGCTGGGTGCTGACTATTTGATACAATCTAAGGCTTTCTTTTATTATCTGTTGGTTTCATTTTTTATTTGTGTGTGTATATATATATATGCTTATGCACATGTTTGTGTGGTGGGCTCACAAGTGCATGTATGCAAGTGCATATGACGACCAGAGTTCAACCTTAATTATTGTTTCTTAGGAGCCATCTACCTAGATTTTCAGGTGGAATCTCTTACCAGGATCTGCAGCATGCAGTTTTATGAGGCTGGCTGGCCACCAAGCCCCATCGATCTGTCTGTCCCCATATTTCAAGCATTCAGATTACAGTCATGTGATAGCACACCTGGCTTGTTTCATGATTGCTAGATTTGAACTCAGGTCCTCATGCTTATCCTGCAATCATGTACTGACTACACTGTATCCTCAACCACTCAAAGGCTACGGAACAGATTACAATATGATCTTTGCCTGAAAACATTCTATAAAGCAATTTTAGAAATGGAATAAGCATGGGTGCTTCAAGACTAATGCTGCTTGTTAGCTATGTGGGGGTCACATGGGGGTCAAAGGGGAACAAACATTTGCTGAGAGCACACAGCAGATGGGAGATAGAAGGTACACCACTAAACACATACAGGCAAATGGCCCTTCTTTTGAGATCCCTCCTTTCCAGGTCTTTCTGACTGACACAATTTCCATCTCTATCCCTTCCTGACCCATCATGAAATTTGGAAATATGCTGCACATTTGCTTATGTATGGCATAATTATGTTTTCTATGTGAAATCTCTAAGATTTTTATGTTCCTCGAGAACCATGGAGATGGGGCAATATTACTTTTCATTGAGGACAAGAACCTCAAGTATGGGGATGACACATCTCTGGTGGCCATCAAGCACAGACTAAGTCATCAATGTGTGTGTACAAACTAAATGGAAGAATAAATGTCATGGTCCATGGCAGAACTAGTTCAAGATGTGGGGCAGAATGAGCCGGCATGGGGTGAACGAGGAGATGATCTGTGCAATTCACAAATAAGAAAAGGGAGGCAAGGGGTGTGTGTGTGTGTGTGTGTGTGTATGTATGTGTGTGTGTGTGTGTGTGTGTGTGTGTGTGTGTGTGTGTGTGTGTGGTGGGGGGAGGGACAGGGTCCAAGTGACAGGTCATCCTGTGCCAGGCTCAGATGTCGCATTCTAGGTCACAGATGATAAGATAAACTTCCTTTGCCCCATCTCACTGGCAGGGAAGATCCTCCACTGACTTTCAGAATGCTCTACCTCACCCCTTAGAGAAGAGTCCAGCCGAGGTCTACACGGACCAAGGCAGAGATGAGCATCTGCAGTGAACTTACCGTGCTCCAAAGTTTTAACGAAAGAGCTGCAATTACCAAGTTCTCTGCCGTTGGCACTTGAGAATCCATCTCAATTTCTCCCCCTTTTTTTCTGAAGCGACAGTGATTAAGGGTTCATTCTGCACATGAAACAAGTGATCAATGGCTCCTGGCAGTTGCCATTGTCTGTCTCTCTCCCCCCCATCAGTAGACAATGTATCTTGGGGAGCTGCTGGGACCTGAGAAAAATGAGTTTGCCAGACACAGTTCTATTTTGATTTAGATCACAAATAGCTTGGCTCAGTTTTTACATTGATAACAAGGAGGATGGTAGCATTTCCCAAGCCCTGCAGCCTGAGACTCGTTTATCTCTGGGGGAGGAAAGACTGATCTTTTTGTCCTCGCTGTAGTAGTCTAGACCTGGATGCTGGGCATCTGACTGACTTGACCTCCATCCCCCTCGATGGAGGAGGGGGTTGACCTCTGCAGGGAGGACCAACCTGGTTTCTTGGTTTTCTCAGTCCCTCCTCTGCTACCCTAACCACTCTGTACCAGGGATCAGTGAGCAGCCTCTGCTGGGGTAGAGGCGGTGAGGGTGAGAGGAAGCCAGGCTGAGAAGAAGGATGGTCTCTGAGGGGGCTGTGGTGGGGCCAGTGAGCAGGTGCAAGCGACTTTTTGCCTTTTCTGGTGCGATGGTTCATCTCAACTGTCAAGTTGATGGGATCTAGAGTCTAGGAAACAAGCCTCTGGGCATGCTCCCAAGCACCCAACTTCTCGAGAGACCCTGACTTTAAAAGTCTTACTGCATTTCTAGAGCACCACAGACTGGGAACCAAGCCTTCATTTCAACACAGGACCTTTGGGGACAATGAAGATCCAAACTGTACTGCCTTTTTAAAAAAATTTATTTATTTATTTTAATTTTATATTTATTTATTTATTTTTTATTTTATTTATTTATTTATTATTTTTATTTATTTATTTTATTTATTTATTTTATTTTTATTTTATTTATTTATTTATTTATTATTATTTTTGTTTTTCATTTATTCATGTAGACACAGAATCTCATGCATCCAGGAACACTCCAATTCACTACACAACCAAGATGACCTTGAACTTCTCATCCATTTCTTCCACTTCCCCAGCACTGGGATTATAGTTGTCTGCCTCCGTGTCTGGTTTATGCATTGCTGGGAATTGAACCCAGGGCTTTTACTTTCTGAATCCTAAGTAGACATTCTACCAAACTGAGTTACATGCCTAGAAGCAATCCCCCACATTTAAACATTTGCATTTTCACCGATAAGGAAGAGGCTTAGGTCTAGTTGGTGATACGGTTCCATGTCTTACTTTGCCGAGCTGAGGTGTTGGAAGTTTGAGCAGGCTCAATGGTGAGAAGAGAAAGCATATGTATTAGGTACAGTGCATGGGTGTTAGAGGGGCATGCACAAGGTGAGTGTGTGCTGATAGCTAGAGACACAAACTGTGGACCTAGAGACTCACTGATGACTTCATTTCATGTCACTGTAAGTCACAACAGACACTTTTATTATTGTAGCATTGTAGCGTTCTACAAAGTACCCCAGCTGAGTCCCATCAACTCAGACTCTAGGTGCTGACACCTCTGTCAAAACATCTCTTAGAGGCACACAGCCTTCTGATCACTTCCTGGAAAGAATTGTACATTGCATGCTGTCCCCACTGGGGTGAGGCATTGCTTTTATTTTTTATTTTTTAAATCTGTTACCAGTTGCTAGTTGCCAGTTAATGACTTAAATGTTTGATTAAGGAAGTGAGACTGGGCTGAAGGCTGGAAGGGAGAAAGGGGAATCATGTGATTTTTGGCCACGCGGCAAGTCTCTGTTGTTTGAAAGATGCCATGGGGAAAGGATAGTCATAAAAATGTCAACTGAAGTCACAGTTTGAGAACCAGGGAGAGGTGAGGCAAAGAGCTCCCTGTTCTTGCTCAGAACCTGAGGGAGACACTGTGGTTGGCTTGATGATTGGAAGACATTGAGATTGATGCTGTTTATCCAAGGATGAACATTCTTGGACTCTACAGAAGCCCAGGCATAGCTGCAAAGGAGTCTTGTATGTGGGAATCGTTAGGTGACTGAAAATGTGAGAGCTGCACTGTGATGGTGGAGAGGAAAGATGAAGGTCAGAGGAGGCACTGGGTACCTGGAGGGATGGGATGCTTTCTTCTGCAGGGTATGGGAATGTGAAGGTAGACAGCTTCAGACAGAACAGTCTCAACTGGGCACTGCCAGTGCTGACGTTGGGATGTAGTGCTAAGCAGTGTGGGTTTGTTGGTGTGATCCAGGAGCCTGGCTAGATGGTGTATTAGTCAGTTTTTTTACTTGCTGTAATTAAAGTTCCAGAGAGAACAATACAAGGGGAGGAAGACTTACTTAGAAGCACAGATCCACAGTGTCAGTCTATGGCTGTTTGGTTTCTTCAGCTTGGGCAGAACATCATGAAGATAGGAACAAGAGGCATGAGGGATCCTTTTACTTTGTGGTAGATGAGAACCAGAGAGACAGACAAGAAGGAATCAGGGACATGTTACCCACAAGGTCCTCTTATGTCCCAGTGACTGACCTTCATCACTAGGCTCGACTTCCCAGAGTTGAAGAAGCTCCCAGAAAGAGTACCATCAGCTGTGGCCCTAGACTGTAACACATGGCCCTGTTGAGAGCTAGGCTGGTCCAAGACATTCCCAAGGCCTTGATATTTGGAGAAGAAACATAGCTCCTCCTCTAAACCAGGAACATGCTTGGCAGTGTCAGTAATAAACCATGAAGTGGTTTTATGGGATGAGTGCCAGGGTGGATTTGGCTACATAACTTGTCACTGAGGGCACAGTCTTTGGGTTAAGGTTAATACAGCCTTCATTCTTTCTTTTTTACAGTTTTATATTTATTTTATTATATGATATTTTTATTGATTATTTGGGAATTTCATGATCCATGATCAAACTCACCTCCCCGTCCTTCCAGGTCTATTCCCCTGTGTGACCTCCCAAAGAAAAGATGGAGGAGAAGGAGGAGGAGAAGGAAGAAGAGGAGGAGGGAGAGAAAGAGAGGAGGAGGAGGAGGAGGAGGGGGAGGGGAGGAGGAGGAGGGGGAGGAGGAGGAGGAGAGTCCACATTGTGTTACCCATATATTCACTGGAGCAAACTGCCAGTGGCCAGCCCCTTAAAGAAAACTGAGTCCTTCCTCATCCATCCCTGCCAGAAGCCATCAGTTGTGAAGAGCTGTAGTTCCACATCCTTATCACGATTTTTAAGAATTCTCTTTGATGCCTTTCTCTGGAAGCTGTTGGGGTTGGGTGGGTAGTGGTTGTCCCAGAAGCCTTCCATGTCCCTCTTTCTCAACTGTGAGTCTGCAGTCATTGATACCACTGCAAAAGTAGCTTCCTTGCCCTTTAGAGTTAGTGGGAGCATGGGTCATGGGCTTCCTCATGATTTCCGGTACGTCATGTGCATGCCTTTAGTCTCAGCACTTGGGAGGCAGAGATAGGTGGATCTCTGTGAATTTAAAGTCAGCCTGGTCTACAGAACAATTGCTAAGACAGCCACTGCTATATGAAGAAACCTTGTCGCAAAAAAGGAAAAGGAAAAGAAAAAAAAACAACAAAAAATCCAACCAACCAACCCCAAAACCCAAACCTAAGCAGCAGCAGCAGCAGCAGCAGCAGCAGCAGCAACAACAACAACAACAAAGAAATAGCCTTCAATCTTAGTTCAGAAGCTCAGCATCTCTGGGATCTTGGAGACTGTTACTCCGTCTAACCTCATCTTCTGTGTCTTTTTAAGGAGTTATGATAACAGTAGCTACATCTTGCATTGGTTGTTGCAAGAATGTTAGTCATGGCCTTTTATTCAGGGTTCTGGGGGTTTCCCCCGAGGCCCTGATGATAGAGAAGGAACACAGCTCCCCTCTAAAACCAGGAACGTGATTGGAAGAATTGGTAATAGCCTGAGGCCAGGGCCATGGGGGAAGCTGCTGCTTCAGATTCTGAGAATCCAATTCTCCCTCCTGTACAACCCCGCCCCTGAGTTCCAAGGCTGCTGTGGGCTCTGTCTGTATGTTCTTGAGATATTCTGTGTCCCTCCCAAAGTATAAAAGCTTGATTAGCTTCCTCCTGACTTCGTCCCATTTCCCCCTTAGAAATAGTATATATGGTGCTGTACTTCTTAATAAGATGGCTTGCCATAGATACAGCTTGGGCAATGTCCTGAGTCTACTTATTCTGTCTACTTTATCTCTGATACCGTGGACCTTCCTTTTTCAGGACCCTGTCACTGAAAAATGACTTGCTGGTTCAGGTCATGAGACTGTGAGGGCCATATTCAAATGGATGGCAATGTTGCCTGGAAGATATAATAAAGCTATCTAAGTAGCGAATCCAGGATCACCTTCGCCTTTGTCGAAATCAAGGAGTCCTGGGAATCTCTAAGACGATGCGAGTTGAGAGAGTTATGGGTTGAAAACAGAGAAATGAAGGTTCGACAGTCATTAGACTTGGGATCTAGCTGAGTATACAAGTGTATCTCACTGGTGAGAATGGCCCACCAGGATTCATAGATGGAAAGACGACTCGTATTTTAGTTTTATTTCTGTTGCCATGGTAAAACATCCTTATAAAAAAAGAACATAGTGGAGGAAGGAGGTATTTGGCTTACAAGTCCAGGTTGTAGCCTGCCCTTTAGGAAAAGTCAAAGCGAAAACTAAAGCAGCTAGTCACAGCGTATCTACAATCAAGACAAGATTAAGCTCATCTGTTCTTGTTTGTTTGCTCTTAGCTAGCTTTCTTCTCTCTTACACAGTTTATAGTATAGCCTACAAGATGTGCTACACAAAAGGGGCTGGAAGGAGATGACAGAAATAGGAGAAGTTACCCGTGGGCAATGTCATGGAACCCCAAAGAGGGAGCATTTTTAAGGAGGACACTGGTGACAGTGTCCTATGCCATGAAGTGACCTATGGGACCAATGCCAGGGTGGATTTGGCTGTATAGCCTCCCACTTAGGGTACAGGGTTTGGGTTAAAGTGAATGAAGCCTTCAGTCTTGGTTTAAAGGCTCAGTATTTCTAGAATCTTGGAAATTGTTCTCATCTATGTTTTTCGGGTGTCATGATAACAGCAGCCACTTCATTGGGTAACTGCAAGAATCATATCCACTTTAACTGTTATAGTTAGGATGGACAAAGTGGTCACGAGATCTACTTACAAGCCCATGGTAAGAATTACACAAGAGAACATATTAACTCCATACCTCCTGTCCTGTCCCAGATGAGTGGGGCAAAATAGCCAGCCAGAAAAAATATTGGGCATGATCCAGGTTCATACTGGGAGGAATATGGTAAAGACCTGGGAGAGGCTTTGGATTTTAGATCCTGAATGAGCCAGGGTATTGAACTCAGCTTCAACGTACATAGGGCTCATGTTTGTAGGATCTGGCCTTAGAGTTCTTACATTAAAGTGATGACATCAGATGGTCATATGTATTGGTTTTAATGATGATCTAAAAAACCAAGTCCCTTAAACAAATGGACTTAAAAGATTAGAAGAACAAACCTTCTAGGCAAGGATCTCAGCCTCTATTTCTATCCCCAGAAGCTACTTGGACAGCACACACTCAGATGCTGGGTTCCTGCTTTACAAGGAGCTGCTGCTTAGGGTCATTGTGGCACCCAGTGGCAAGTCTGCCATTAGTACACAGGCAGGGCATATCTTCTCTATCTCATGGCTAGGAGCTCTGCATGGTGTAAGTCTGCTTTTCATGGGCCCAGGACCTAGATCAGCCTGAAGGTGAGGGAGCAAAGTCTGGGTAACTAGGGATGGTTGTATAAGGACTGCCATACGGTAAAAACCTCTGGACTGACTCTATGTAATGTGATTGTTGTTTCACATGGTAAATGACCCTTTGGCTTAAAGACCTTTCCATGATAAAACAAATGTTCAAAAATAATTCATGCATAGGCTCATTCAACAAGATTAACACTTGAGTTATCTAGAACCAAAACTTCAGTAGATAGCAGATGATGTTGCAGACTTGCTGGGCTCTGGGTCTTGAGAACAGGTAGAGGTGGTGTGCTTTATCTTATCTGTGATGTTAGAGTCCAAAAGCTTTGAATTCACAACTGAAGACAGACAGGGCCAAAGATAATTAGATGAAAATGACAACTGTAACACGCGCCTGTCTCCATTCAGTGGCTGGAAGAAGAGGTAAACCTTGAGGGTTTTTTTGTCAATGTTTTATCCCAATCCCTTACTGCCCACCTCTCTCTCTCTCTCTCTCTCTCTCTCTCTCTCTCTCTCTCTCTCTCTCTCTCTGTGTGTGTGTGTGTGTGTGTGTACATGCAATCAGAGGACAACTTGTGGAAGTTGATTCTCTCCTTTTACCTTGTTGATTTAGAGGATGAAACTCAGGTCATCAGGCTTTGCAACAAATACTTTTACCTACTGAGCCATCTTGCTGTCCCTGAAGGTGGCTTCCACTAATGCTTTGAACTATGACGTGCTGTCTGTGTGGAAGGAAAGAACATTCAAAGCCATATCTCCAGTGCTTCAATTGGCTCCTGCTGATTCAAGGACTAAATCTGTGATGACCTCAAGACCCCCAGAACAAGAAGCCAATCTACCATCATCAGACCTGGCCCTGGGCTGTGGATCCTAAGGGAAGAAACTAAACAATTTGAAAGAGAGGGATTGTAGGAAAGAAGGTACATGGGGAGCCAGAAAATACTCTATGTGAATTCAAATTCCCCAAAGAAAATTCCAAAGCACAAGGGTTAGAGCAGAGGCTCACAACTTCAGGGAACAACCAGTGAGCTATGAACAATAGCATTTACTCCCACTGAAATGTAAATACCAAAGTGTCTTAGTTAGGGTTTCTATTGCTTTGAAGAGACACAGAGACTTTTATAAAGGAAAGCATTTACTAGGAGTTGGCTTATAGTTCTGAAGTTCAGTCCATTGTCAGCATGGCAGCAAGCAGGCAGACATGGTACTGGAGAAGGAACAGAGAGTTTTATATCTGGATCTGCATGCACACACACACACACACACACACACACACACACACACACACACACACACACAGAGAGAGAGAGAGAGAGAGAGAGAGAGAGAGAGAGAGAGAGAGAGAACTTCAAAGTCTACTCCTGGGGAAACTCTTCTTCCAGCAAGGCCACATGTTCTAATCCTGTGAGTCTGTGGTGGCCATTTCCTATTAAAACAACCACACAGAACAATCTGAAGATAACTTTAAAATGAGCATGCCTGAGTTTTACAAAGATACAGAAGAAGGAATGACAACTAAGATGTCAAGAAGAAATCAAGAAACAAAACAGCCACAGAGAAATAAGAACAGACGATATGAAGATGAACTAATTGGCCTCCACACCCAGAAAAAATAATTTACAGGACAAAAACTTGTTTCAGAGACAAGATCAACTCTGGACTAGGTTTGTCTAAAACAGCAGCAATGAATTTTGGGATCTAACACTAGTGACTTTATCCTAAGGCTTGCACAAAGACAGAGATGTAAAGGAGAAAAGACAAGTTTGCAGACATGGAAGACAGACAGCAATCCAAGTCTATGTCTAACCAGGCTGCTAGAAGTAGCATCTGGGGAACTGGGGGAAAAGTAAAAAAACAAAACAAAAACAAAAACAAACCCATAAAATCTGAGATGATTATGAAATTGAAAGACAGATGAAAACATTGTTTTCTCTTTAAGGGCTTCTACCTGTTTACCTGTGTTGTTCTGTATTTCTTTAAGGGAGTTATTGATGTCCTTCTCTAACATCATCACAAATTGTGATTTTAAATAAAATCTTGAATTTCCGGTGTGTTGGGGGATCCAGGGTTTGCTGTGGTGGGGAACTGGGTTCTGATGATGCCAAGTGGTGTTGGTTTCTGTTGCTTCAGTTCTTGCCCTTGCCTCTCGCCATCTACTTATCTCTGGTATTAGCTGGTCTTGCTGTCTCGGATAGTGACTTGACCTCCTGTAAACCTGTGTGTCAGCACTCCTGGAGACCGCTTCTCCCAGCGAGATCTGGGTACAGAGAGCTGTGGCACCGGATCAGCTTCCATCAGACAGGTGGAAACCGAAGGAAGGATCCTGTCAGACTGCTCCTGGGTTCCTGTGTGTTCAGGGGGCTCCAGGTGGGTTCCTTCAGCAATGTGAGCAGAAGTGGTGGTCTCACCTGTGCTCTCAGGATTGTCCACACTTCTCAGAGTCCCGCTTCCCCACAGGATCTGGGTACAGAGAGCTGAGGCACAGAGTCAGCTTCCGCACAGGTGGAACCGGAAGGAAGGATCCTGTCAGACTGCTCATGGGTTCCTGTGTTCAGAGGGCTCCAGGTGGTTCCTTCAGCAGTGTGAGCAGAAATGGTGGTCTCCCCGTGCTCTCAGGATTGTCCACACTTCTGAGAGTCCCCTTTTTCCCCACAGGATCTGGTACAGAGAGCTGTGGCACAGAGTCAGCAAGGGTGCAGGCAGAAACCCCAGGCGTAAGCATGCTGATTAGGACACGCTGTAAACACTGAGCAGAAATATGGCTCCCATAATGCCAAGAATAGAAACTCCTGAAAGCCCTAGTTCTTCCTTGCTCACCATGCCTCTGATTAACCATCGTGGAGAGATACAATACTCTTTTTCCCAGAATTGCCAAAATTCTAGAGAGAGAAGCTCAGGCCTCCCTCCCGACTCATTGTACTCGGCCCTTAATGAAGGACTCCTACAGCCCTGGGAAGAAGGGATCCTTTGAGGGCCCCACTGATTCTGGCTGCTTGGTAGGGGAGGGGCTTCATAGTTTTTCTTCTGTTCTTTCATCTGCCTCTGATGGGTGACAACCTATGTCACTTCCGTGTTTACAGATGCTTGTTATTGGGGTGCTCTTTGATA
This sequence comes from Rattus rattus, assembly GCF_011064425.1. Classification (NCBI taxonomy): domain Eukaryota; kingdom Metazoa; phylum Chordata; class Mammalia; order Rodentia; family Muridae; genus Rattus; species Rattus rattus. The sequence goes on from NC_046161.1 coordinate 62,418,647, forward strand.
CGTGAGATGAAAGATGCTGATTAATTCAAAGCTTTGTGTGTGTGTGTGTGTGTGTGTTTACTATTATTATTAATAGTTAAATTGAACACTGTGACAGTCCTGTCAGAAGCCCTCGGATGCGTCTGCATCCTCTTTTCCTGCAAGAGTAAACACCACCTTCAGAGGCTTGGTTACTGTTTTATTTATTTATTTTTTTCTTTCTTAGCACCGAATAAATGACTTGAAATCACAGTATTTAGGTTGAAGATATTTTTGATGTGCTTTTCTCTCTTTACAGGCACCTTTGTTTCTTATTCCTATGTGAACAAAAGTGGGGGAGTTTAGGGCCAGCTCCTCTTGGCCTTGGAGGCTGGCTAGTGTCTGCACAAGGGTGACTATTCAGAAACCAAGGTGTCAAGAGGGTTTCTCACATGCATTGGAAGTGCATACAAGGCTGTGGTCTGATGTCCTGATTGTTACCCTTTTTCAGAGTCAACTTTGAACATGGAGGAATTTTCTCTAAATCTAAATCTAAAAATATATAACATACATACATCCATATATATAATTTTTATCATATATTTGTACTATATTTAATATAT